>NC_058135.1:35892652-35892882 GCF_016433145.1 Gracilinanus agilis | reverse complement strand
GAGGGGATAAGGGATAGGGTCTTAATAGCGAACCACTGGTTTTAAAGGAAATAGTTTAAGGAGAAGGGGTAGGAATGGGGGAGGATTTGAAAATGTCAGCAAATGCACAACTGATGATTACAACTCTGAATGTGAATGGGATCAACTCGCTCATTAAACGGAAGCAAATAGCAGAGTGGATTAGAAACCAAAATCCCACCATATGTTGTCTACAAGAAACACATATGAGG
>NC_058135.1:35849157-35887656 GCF_016433145.1 Gracilinanus agilis | reverse complement strand
GCCATACCATTGCTGGGTTTGTACCCCAAAGAGATCATAGATAAACAGACTTGTACGAAAATATTCATAGCTGCGCTTTTTGTGGTGGCAACAAATTGGAAAAGGAGGGTATGTCCTAAAATTGGGGAATGGCTGAACAAACTGTGGTATATGCGGGTGATGGAATACTATTGTGCTAAAAGGAATAATAAACTGGAGAAGTTCCAGGCGAACTGGAGAGACCTTTAGGAACTGATGCAGAGCGAAAGGAGCAGAGCCAGAAGAACTCTATACACAGAGACTGATATACTGTGGTAAAATTGAATGTAATGGACCTCTGTACCAGCAGCAATACAATGACCCAGGACAATTCTGAGGGATTTATGGTAAAGACGCTACCCACATTCAGAGGAAGGACTGCAGGAGAGGAAACATATAAGAAAAACAACTGCTTGAACGCATGGGTCGGGGTGGACATGATTGAGGGTGTAGACTCGAAACTACCACACCAATGCAACTACCAACAATTTGGAAATTGGTCTTGATCAAGGACACATGACAAAACTAGTGGAAATGCGCAATCGGCCAAGGGTGGGGGAGGGTGCGGGGGGGGGGGGTTGAAGGGGAAAGGTGGAGCATGAATCATGTAACCATGTTAAAAATGAATATTAATAAATGTTAAAAAAAATGGAAAAAAAAAAAGAAATATCCTCTGTACCAAATTCAAGTTATATTTTCCTCTAGTCCTTCAGTGAGCTGACAACATCAAGGAGTTGGTAGATTAGTTTCAGATCTTATGTGAAATTTTCACTCATACCAGAATGAAATCTTTTGAGCACAATCATAGAAAGAGAAAAGAAAGAAACAAGCACATTTTATGTGCAAGGCACTGTGCTAAGGACTTCACAAATATTGTCTCATTTGATCCTCATCACAACTCCGCAAAATAGGTTGTATTATTGTCCCCATTTTATAGCTGTGTACATTACCAGCAAAGGAGAATGCTGTGATCTCTTGGAGATGGGGTGCTGCAGTGGGAGGTCGATACACAATTTTTCCTTGGTTAACATCTGTCTGCGTGAAATGCTGAATGGGGAAATGAGGCCTGTCTTGGTGTTCGATGATACCTGAAAGAGAGAGTACAAGGCAGCATCAGCATCCATTCTATCATTCAAGTGGCCCGGAGGCTTCCCTGGCAGGAGCAACGACCTTGATTCCATGTTGAAGGACGTGGGGGCACAGAGACCATCTCACAGAGACTGCTTGTCTGAAGCAGGACTCTCTTCTAGACTTGAAACCCAGCCCAGGAAGCCCTGAACATGAGCCGTAGAGAGGAGCAGAAGGAGAGTCGCTCTCTACAGGGGAAGCTTATCCCCAGCCTTATTACAGAGGAGTAGCCCACCATCACTCCCCTATCAGCACATTCTTCTCTTTACAAAAGGTCAGCTATCAACCCTTTTAACAGAAATTGAGAAAAGATAATCAGATACAAGTTTTGGTCTGTATTATACAAGCTCATGCTTTAGATGATAAAATGGAGCTTGTGAGAGAGGTTAGGCAAGAGCTCAGCAACACCCAGACCTTATGGGATTCTGTGGATCAAATCTGTTCACTGCATCACTTACCTTGGTTAGGAAGCAAAGGAGCAGTGATATTGTACACAATCTTTCCACTTGGACTCTTGGAATCAACAAAAGAAAGATGACGAGGCTGTATTACATTCAGTCGATCCTCCTGAGCCTAAAACAGTGCAAAGAAAACACAAATTTTGTTGAAAATCAAAGCAAGAAGCAGAAACAAGGGAAGAGAATAAAAACTTATTAAATATCTTCTATATGCCAGGTACTATGCCAAGCATTTTTCATTTGATCCTCCCAAGAACCCTGGGAAGTAGATGCTATGATTATACTGATTTTACAGAGGAGGAAACTGAGGCAAACAGAGGTTAAGTGACTTGTCCAGGATCACACAACTAAGTGTATTAGACTGAATTGGAACTGAGGGTTTCCTAACTCCACATCCAGATATTGATATATATTACAAACCTCATCCTGGATGATTTTTTGTCAGTTCCTAGAACACAGTGGGTAGTTTGAGGAACAATTGTACATTGGCTATAATGAGGACAGTAAGCTACTGGCTAATTTATTTGCTTACCAGTTAACTTAATGCTTTTGATGGATTGTTGGTTTATTTAAAAAAAAAATTTAGCCTCCATCCTAGAATCAATACTAAGTATTTCAAGATAGTAGAGTGGTAAGGGCTAGGCAATAGGGGTCAAGTGCCCAGGGTCACCCAGGTCAGAAATGTCTGAATTCAGATTTGAACCCAGGACCTCCTGTTTCTAACCCTAGCTCTCAATCCACTGAGCCACCTAGCTGCCTCCAAGAATTCTTGGTTTTTAAACAGTGAGCACACTCTCCCTCCTTTAATGCCAATTATGTCATCTCCTAATTTTACATGATTCACATCCATATTTTCCCATAAATTCTCCTTCAAGTAGCTGCCCAATGTGCTTGTGCTTGCTCTGGTTCTGTTAAAATCTCGTGTGCTAATATTTAACTTTCCTTTTCACTTCATGGCCAGCCCACATCTTTTCCAAGTCATCCATATCCACAATGATGGCTTTTATTGTACTTCTTGTTCAAAAATTGATAGATTCCAGTTAATAGAAATATAAATGAACAGTCACAATTCTTCTCTCTCTATATGGTGCCATGGCTTTCTCCTTTGGCTTTCTCCTGGAGCCCACTCTGGGGAGATATATTTTAGATAGGCTATTAACTACGTAGAACTCAGACTGCTAAGCAGTATATAAATAAGCCTTTGCAGTGGATGGAGACAACTCAACTATTACTTGGTCTTGGTTGTTCCTGAGAACTCTGCTTTATGAGGACTTTTCTTTTTCAAAATTATGAACATGGCAAACATCATTAAAGATGAACATTTCCATACGCAAAGAAGAGAAAAAGGTTGTATATGAAATTTATCAAATCGAGATTATGTATTTATTACATAAAGATTTGTAAAGTTTAATATAATAGTACAAATATTGTCTTGCTAGTCTGTTTCCCCAGAAGCAGTGGTCCCAGAGTCTGAAAGTCTTCAGTTTAAATCTGGCTTCATACACTTCCTACATGTGTCACCCTGAGCAAATTACTTAATCTGTTTGCCTCAGTTTTCATAACTGTAAAATGTGGATAATAACAGCAGCACCTACCTCACAGAGTTGCTGTGAAGATCAAATACAATAATATTTATAAATCACTTAACACAATGTTTGGCACATAGTAGGTATTATATAAATACTGGCTATTATTATTATTACTATTATTATCATTTTTATTACTCTTGTATATTTTTTCATGTTTTACTAACATGCTCTTTCTCCCTTCCTTTCTTTATCTTTTTTCTTTTCTTCCTTTTTTATTTCATTCTTCCTTTCTTTTTCATTTCTATCACTACTGTCCCCCCTTCTCTCTTCCAGCTTTTCTACTGGAAAATTGAAAAACTTGTGGTTTTGTTGTAAAAACCAGGCAAACTTCCCTTAACTACATAACCTTATTCACTATCTAACTGCATTTCAATAGTTAAGGGATTCTTTTGTAAATCAGATTTTAAATAAGACAACACTAATAATAGCCAAATTTCCTCCTCATCTCCAGTCCTTTCACATCCCCCTCCACAGATTTTTAAATTTAAAAGTAAGTTAAGTATTGTCATCCCTGTTCAGAAACTTCAGCTCCCTAGACCACCAATATATATGTTACAATCTATTAACACAATGGTTGTTAAGGAAAAGGAAGGATTTGAGTTAAGGGGCAACTCTTGGATTAGGCACTGTGAAAGGGAATTTTTATCTTAATGTAATCAAGTACTTGGAATGTTCCACCCTTTTAACTTAATCAGTCAGGAACTTAAGAGTTCACACCCTCAGAGGATGGGAGGTGGTTCCCACAGACACTGAAACCTGAGCTGTGCTAGGCAAATTGAGAGACTGATTAGTTCCTGAGATTTGATAGACCAGCCCACAGTGAAAGGAAGGAGGAACCAGAGAGACAGGAAGCGAAGTGGAGAAAATTGCTTATAAAAGTCAGCTAAGAGCATTCCGGGTCACTTCTGCTTCTGCTGCACTGGTGGCTCTTGCTGAGGGAGAACCTCTGCATTGGTGTCTCTGTGTTGGATTCTTCAATGTGGCACTTCTTCTGCATTGGTGTCTCTGCTTTGGAGAATTCTCTGTATTGGAGGACTTCTGTTTTGGAGGCTGAGACTCTCTTGCTCCTCTGGCTGGAGACTGGAACTTTGTCAGGGAGTGAGCTAGATTTCTTCAAAGCAGACTTAAGAGTGGAAGGCTAGATAATTCCCCTATCGCCTTCCTACATTTCCCTCTTTACTATCTCTACCTTGCTGTAATAAAGCTATTAAAGCTGCTAACAGCCTCGTGACTTAATTTTGTAAATAGTGACCACAATGATTTTTTTTAATTCTTATATTTGTCAAACCCATTTTTAATTATTACAGCACTCAAGAAATTTGGGTTCCAATCCTCTCTGCCATTAGCTATCCATAAGAACCTTCATCAAAAGCAGTTTCCTCTGGCCTCAGACACTTCCTACTGGTATGACCCTGGGCAAGTCACTTAACCCCACTGCCACCTTTCTCCTCTTCTGCCTTGGAATCAACACACAGTATTGATTCTATGATGGATGGTAAGGGTTAAAAAAAAACTCTACATTTTTTTTTACTCTTTTCAGCTCAACTCTCCCCATCCCCCCCTTCATGAAATTTTGAGTTCCTGTAGCCAGTTTTAATACTGATAGAGCAAGTATGAGTAGGGATGGGGGGGGGGGGTAGGGGAATGACAAATTAACAGAGAAAAATAAATCAAACCAGCTCATAATGGGTTCTCTCCTCAGCCACTATTACTCAATGAGCAAGTAGGCTCCTCTCCCCTTTAAAGGCCAACTTCATTTAGAAGGAATCTGCCCATTTTAGGAAGGATTAAGCTAGGCTCAGTCCTACTAAAGGAGAAAGGCTGCAGAAGAGAATGAATGCTCCAGCTACTTTGGAACTGCCCCCAAGGCACACTTGCCCTTAAAGAAACATCTTTTGCAGGTTAGAACAAATTCCCTTTAGTAAAGGGTCATATTTCAGATTGGAATGTAATGATCTAGCAAAATCAACAAAGTAAATGGTAGCTAGTCCCTCATCACAAAAGCCCTAGAGTTACTAAAACAAACTTAAAAATCCATGTACATGGCTGTGACTAGCTATCAAATATCCGGTGAAGCACCTACTCCAGCAGCTTCAGCTCTTCCTGGTACCACCTTTGAGACTAGATAACTAAAAGCTGGAAATGCCCTCAGTTAAAAACTCAAGTAAGACTGTAGAGCATAGCAAAGAAAATATGGGGTCATAAAAGAATCAAAGAGATCTGAGCCTGAATCCTTGACAAAATGGCAAGTCACTAAATCTGAGTTTGTTTCCTCACCTAAAAAATGGGAACAAGAAAACCAGAAGCATCTACTTTATCAGGTGGTTGTGAGGCACAAATGAGGTAATGTTCATAAAATTAGTAAATCAACAAACATTTATTAAGTGCCTACCATGTGCCAGTGTAGTAAGAATAAGTCATCTTAATAAGTTGGAAGGAATAAGTCTGTCAGTTTAGGATAATTAACTCCATGTTAGCCTTCATTTTGTGATTGAGTTTTAAGTTATTTTTTAATACCAGGATAAGCAGTGACAGCTAGGTGGCTCAGTGGATTGAGAGTCAGACCCAAAGATAGGAAGTCTTGCGTTCGAATCTGGTCTCAGATATTTCCTGAGTGACCCTGGGCAACTCCTGTAAGCTCCACTGCCTAGCCCTTACTACTCTTCTGCCCTTGTACCAATGTATAATATTGATTCTAAAACAGAAGATAACAGTTTGAAAAAATACTAAGATAAGTAGTTATGTAGTATTATAATGATAATAACAGCTACTGTTTATGTGGCATGACATAGTAAACCACATGCATGTTCTAAGACAATTGATAAACATATGTGGAACCTCTGATAAGAGAGAACATTAGCAGAAAAATATTTTAAACAATTTTGTTAATAGTCTGCCAATCAAATTATGTGGCAAATAATTTAAGGACAAACATACCTAAAAATATTTTTTAAATTCCACCAGAGAAAGAATCTTATTAACAAGCTCTATGTATACACTATGAATGATGGTACAGATCTGTGGCTGCATACGGGAGGAAACTCTCAGTGAAAAAACTACTTTTATCAATGTAAGTAATCAACTATTTTAAACCTTATAAAAGATTCTTAACTTAAGATCCATAGACAATGGGTTTTTGGATCAATTTCATGGGGTTCATTAATTAATAAAACAAATTTATTAAGCATCTACTACTATATGTCAGACACAGTACTAAGTTAATGGGTCCATGAACTTGGATGGGAAAAAAGTTACATCTTTATTGTCACTAAGAGAAATTTAGCATTTCCTTCAATTTAAAAAAAAATACTATTCTTGGAAGTAATACACAGGCTTAGTCAAATTGTCAAAATTCGTCAAAAAAGGTCAATGACCAGAAAAAAAAAAAAAAGCTAAGAATTCCTGCCTTGGAGAGTTGACTGGGGTGCAGAGAGTGTAAGTGAAATGCCCAGGATTGCATAGCTGGCATGGATCAGTGATAGGACTCAAATTCAAGTCCTCCTCAATACCAGATTGGAGCTCTACCTGCACTGTCTCTAAACAATATGTGCATGTGTGTAAATAGACAACACAGATATAGCGGTATATACTGTGTATAAACAAAATGAGAGTAACTCCAAAATGTATTCAACCAATATGACAAAACTAATGGAAAAATTTTAAAGTACAGGTCAGAAACCATGCTAATACATTATGAGATAAGTAAAATTTACTAACAAATATGCTTTTATGCTTAATAATGTACAAATTATAAATATCTAGAATAATATTCCATAGATGATGCAAAAATAAATACAGGGTATATATATTTTAACTAGAAAATGAAAGATGTTGGTTCAAAGGTAAACAAACTTGGACACATAATTTCATTTGCACAGTCATGGGAAGTGACTTCAAAAGGCCTGGCAAGTTTTGAGAAAGGAACCCAAATCCTCTGGCTCCTAATCTAGTCTCTTTTAAACCCCAAATCATATTGTTTATTGTCATTTGGTAAGTACTGTGCTTGTATGTGTGTGTATACAAAGACGTATGTGTGTCTGTATATATATTAAAACATGCAAAAAATTCTCTCCCAAGTTCCTCTAGGCAGAATGACAAATTATGGACTTTATCATGCTGATGAATTATGATTTCTCTATATTATTATTTACAGTGTGAACGTCAACACCACCTATTCATTAAAAACCCTCTACTTTTTTCCCCTCTTGTCTCTGTCTTGTACAAAACCCATCATTTCTGCAGTGGTGGTTCTTCTCTTTGTTGTGGTTCAAGCCTGCAAGCTTGGAGTTCAATTATGAACAAATATGGGGGCACCAACTAAATGAGTATCCTGCCGGAAGGCATCCTGCTCCTACCCTTAGTGAGGCAGCATTATCATTAGCAAGAACTCCATGCTTAACAAGCGTCAGCATCTGCTAAAAGAGGAAAAGGTGATAATAGTCCAGGCCAGGAGAATCGGATCAGAAGGAAGGCTTTCTCTTCAAATACAGCAGGTCCTTTTCTGATCTCATCCATCTTTTATGCCCTGGGAGCATAATGATCTGATCCTGCCTGTCCTGGAATGCTGAGGGGGCAGGCAGTGTAGACACCAGGAAGAGCTGAAGAATGGCTAGACATCAGGTGGCCTTCAAGCCTGAAAGAGGATCCCTCAGAAGTGTTTGGATTTCAAACTGTTGGGCATTAAAGGTGCCTGAACTCAGTGTCATGACTTTATGCACCCAAGAGTCAAAGATTATTCAAAGGTGCTTCCTTCTTATTGAAGGGGACATATTACAGTAGAAGTAGAATGACTTGGATCTGGCCTGATTCTTTCAGCCCTGAGAGGCAGAGGAGAGGAACTGAGTCCTAAGTTTACATTTCTTTTTTCAATTTTACACTATTGTCATATTCCAAAAATATTGGCTCTATCCTTGGTTTCTCCAAGCTTGGTTTCCCCAAACCACTCTCACCACTAAATTTTCCCTTATCAGGAAGAAAAAGAATTCAGGAAAGCCAGTTTGTCCAGATCCAGCATCTTCCATGTCTCGAGAAAGAGACACTGTTCATTCTCTAGGACCATATCCCCGAGGTGTTGTGAAGATCAAATGCAATACTATATGTGTTAGTCATGATTATTCCTGTAGTACTCAATCGAACTTGCTTAGGGAATTCCCTCCCATAGTAGAAATCTTGACAACACAACAAAACTTATCTGTAGGTTCCCATAAACTTACACAGGGGGTCCAGCCAATTCAAATGAACAAGGCCTTCCCTGATATCGCTTCAGTAATTGGGACACATTTTAATCATCCACCTGTTCCTGATCTTCTCTTGCTATCATAAAATTTCTTGGTAACTCTTTTGTCTCAGGTCTTTGGATTTTTGCACTGATTATATATGTCTGAACAGTTCATATTGGCCATGCAGCTTTCCATTACTCTATGATCTGCATTTATAAGATTTTTGGAAAAACTATTTTCTATGTCTCCTCATATAATAATGCTGGTAAAATATTAGTGGTTAAAAGACAGGGCACACATTCATAAAAACCTTGGGCTTGTTAGAGAAGTGCTACAATTTCCTCAAAGCAATCCAGCTAGCTCTTCAATTCCTGAAGCATTTTTCAAGGTTTCTCTGAATCTCTTATATTTGTTGTTCTTTATATCACAATAGGATTCATTTAAGTGATCAGAGTAACTAAATTTTAAGTCTTCCTAAATGGTTTATTTTTATCATTCTAATAGTCTGAAGTCAAGAAAACTCATTTTCCCAAATTCAAATCTGGCCTCAGTAACTTACTAAATGGGTGTCCCTGAGCAAGTCATTTAACTCTGCTTGACTCCGTTTCCTCATCTATAAAATGAGTTGGGAGAGGGAGAAGGAAATGTCAAAGGACTTCAGTATCTTTGCCAAGAAAACTCCAAATAAGGTCACAAAGAGTCAGACATGACTGAATTGCAACTGAACAACAATGTTGGTTCTTCTCTCTTCACTCTGTAAGCCTCACTGAAATTATCTTTTCCCCCCTTATTTTTTTATAGTTCAATCCTATTCCATTGCATTCACATGCCATCATTTGTTCATCCATTCTCAAACTGATGAACATCCCCTGAGTTTCCAGTTCTTTGTCACCACCCAAAGAGCTGCTATAAATAGGGGCATGCACTGTTTGGTAAAATTTCGTGGATAATTCCAAATGCTTTAGATTCATTTATAGCTCCATTAACAGCACAGCAAAGTGCTTATTTCCCCACAGTTCCTTCATGACAAATAAAAGGGAAAAACAGTGATATTTCTTGTATCCATTCTAGATTGTCTCTCAGTACCGGCTTAGGCTTCCTCTCTTGTTTTTTTTCCCCTTGTTAATCAGTCTCCATCTTTCTATCTCTATTCTGCTCAATATCAGTCAGCCCTGCAGGTGTGTTCTCTATCAATCTCCCTCTTTCCTTATAGGAGTCAGCAGGAGGTGTGAAAAGCAAGCAATAGTAGATTGGTGATTCCAGGTTGAGAAGACAATATACAGAATATTTGAGGATTGTGTTCATTTCCTAGTACCTCCCTGTTCTCTGCTACACTCTTGGACAACAGCTGTGAATTACACTGCTTCATGATTTTAGTAAGGCAAAGTCATAAATTCTTGTAGAAGAGAAAGAGAAATGTGGATTTGTAGCTGGTCAAAAAAAAATCTTAACCACAGAGTATTTATTAATATCAACAGTTGGGGAGGGGCAGCTAAGTGGCTCAGTGGACAGAGTGCTAGCCCTTGAAAAGGGAGGCCCTGTGTTCAAATCTGGTCTCAGTCACTTCCTAGCTGTGTGACCCTGGACAAGTCACTTAACTCCCATTGCCTTGCCCTTACCTTTTTGCCTTGGAACCAATGACATAGTATTAATTCTAAAACATAAGATAAGGGTTTTTAAAAAAACAAATAAGGGTGGTCTCTAACAACAACAATAATAACTCATACATGTATAAATACATATGCACAAATAGATATCTGTATATATGCATACATGTGGAATGCAACTCCAAGTATTATATTTTATAAGATTTACTAATAATCACTTGAATTAGAAGAAATAAAAGGACAAAAGTAAAAGTTTGAGTAAAGAAAAGTTTTCCCAGCTACGTCATGGGAAAAGAGAGGGGTGGAGCTATCCAAAACTTTATCTCCAAAACAAGAGGACATAATGTGAGAATGAAAATGGGATGCTCGGACTTAGAGTTCTGGGGAACGAATTCAAATCATACAATGCTTTATGGATAGCAAAGCACTCCATCCTTCAATACTGTACTAATGTCTGTCATAACCAACATTTAATATCAGTAGCTTAGATAAAGCTTATCAAATTGTAGATGATGCAGAGCCAGAGAATAAAATCATTTTCTAAAAATCAAGATTCAAAAATATCTCAATAGGCTGAAACAACGGGCCAAAACAAAAACCACTGAGCACTCTATAGACACAAACATAAAAATTTATATTTAAGTAGAGCTCAGCAGCCCAAATATGCAAAAAGGAGGACACCCTGTGGCTTAACAGTCACATGAAGGGATTAGCTCCAGAGGACAGACAGAGCTAGGAGAAATAGGAAAATGTTTTAGAGAGGCAGATTTATTTAGGCTTAATGTAATGGAAAATGTTCTAAAAAAACAAATTGGTTGGGGAAATTAGATGGCTCAGTCAGTTGGGAGCCAGGTCTAGAGAGGGGAAGTCCTGAGTTCAAATCTGGCCTCAGACATCTTCTAGCTATGTGACCCTGGGAAAGTCACTTAACTCCCATTGCCTAGACCTTACCACTCAGTCTGTGTTGGAATCAATACACAGCATTGGCAGCAACCAATACACAGAATACAACGGTTTAAAAAAAACAAAAACAGAAAGGGCTTTCTGGTGAGTTAATTATTCAATAAGAGATTGGCTATCCACCTGTCAGACAGGTTACTGAGGAATTCATACACATTATATATAATGACTTCAAAGCTCTGAGCCTAGGATTCTCTCTGCAGCCAGTGGAAGATGTGTAGATACCTTTCATGGGGTGTAGTATTTGGTAGAGTTGGGAGTTCACCTTGTGAATACTCACAATCTCATTGCATTGTTCCTTATTTCTGAAAGAAGAAAACCAAAATCTCTCAGACCAAACTCACAGTCATATGCAGATTGGCTCCAAGGAAAAGCTTCAGAGGCTCAGGAGTTTTGGGCAGGACAGCAATGTTGAATACTTGGTTCTCCAGATGGGCCTGGGGGGCAGCTGCACTGGACACCTGCAACAGAAGGACCCAGAAGTAAGACTCTGATCTGTATTGAGGGTAGAAACATCTTCACTCTGAGTTATACTCAAACCCAACTGGACTTGTCACAGCGGAGAGAGCTTGGGGCAGCTGGGGATGCAGTGGATAGAGATGGGAAGACCCACACTCAAAAGCATGTTCAGATGCTTAACTTCCTGTGTGATCCTGAACAAGTCGCTTAACCTCTTTCTGTTTCCTCCACCACAAAACCTCCCATAGTTGTTATGAGATGAAATAATTTTTTTATATTTGTACAAATTATGTTTTTTGAAATATAAATGTTTTTGTAAAAAACAAAAAACAAATTTTTACAAATTACATTTGTAAAGCACAGTGTCTGGCACATAGTAGGTCATGAATACTTATTCCTTCCTTCCCCACTTTGTGACTTTGTCCTAGCTGTCACCTGTGCTAAGGATGCACTCCCTTCTTTCCTCTCCTGACAGAATCCCTCCATCAAAGTGCAGCTCCAGCTTCAATGCCTAAACAAAACTTCTCCTGGTCGCCACAGCTGCTGGAGTTTCCATCACAATTACTCTGCATTTTGTTATGTGTCTACATGTTATCTTCCCCCAGTCAAATGTAAGGAATCTCACTGAGAACAGAGACTGTTTCATTTTTGTCTTCTTATCAGTATCTAAGCCATAGAAGGAACTTAAAAAAATGCTCTCTTGATTGATGGATTCAAAAATCCTCCAACTCTGACTGATTCAGGCAACAGTTTTTCATGTCCCCTCATTTCTCATGACAACAAACTAACACACAAAAAGCAGAATTTTGCCCCACTCCAATATGGTCAGTCATGAGGTGAGGTCAATACCTTGGCAAAGAAGCAAGTATGTATAAAATGGATCCATCTTTTCTGACTTGTAAAGTGCCCTATTAAATTTGTGGGTTTTGTAGATTTCTTCTATTTCTCATGTTTCTTAAATGTTTTGCCCTTTACCCTTTATTACTCTTAATAAATGTTTTCATTTTTATTGATATCTTTTTGTTTTAACATCAACTTCTTTTCTAAATATATTCTTCTTGCTTCCCCTAGGCAATGAACTATAGGAAGGAAGGAAGGAAGGAAGGAAGGAAGGAAGGGAGGGAGGAAGGAAGGGAGGAAGGAAGGAAGGAAGGAAGGAAGGGAGGGAGGGAGGGAGGGAAGGAAGGAGGGACAGATGGAGGAAGGGAAGGAATAAGCACAAGTAATCAATACATTATTGAAGGCTGATAGTGAATATAATGGTGATTTAGAGCGGGTGAGGGGTTATTGCTCCAAAGACTGTTTAAAACTACTTCAGAGGAAGTGAGATCTGCTTTTTATTGTCTTCTTGGTTCTCTTTTCCCTACCCACCAAATACAATATCAGAGGAAGGATTCAAATACAGGTCTGGCCAGCTCCTTAATCCTGTTCTATATGCCCTAGATACTAGCAGCTTCTTCTGCCGGAGAGACTGAATGGGCATGCTCTCCTCTAATTAACTTACTGTCTTTTAGTGGGGCCCCACATTATAGAGATCCCAAATCTTAACACACACACCAACAGACAGAACGTATTGACAGCTCATGACAGCATTTCAGGACTAAGACAGTATGAAATCCACAGGACTCAGTACAAACAAACGGGTAACAGAGGGACAAGAACAAATAAAAATACAATTTTTATCTTATTTTAAATCTATTTAATGCCACCAAAGTGGTGAATGGAGAATGACTAAGCACAGACAAGTCCCCACTTAAACACAATTTTGGGGAAGTTGGTTTAGATTAAAAGTACAAGGTTTGAGGTCTTTACAACAACATTCACAAAATTTGTAAATCTCTCAAAGAGCTCTGTCCCCTTCAGTGCAGCCCCACAAGAGTCTTGACACCTCCTCCAGTGATACTGCCATTATGTAATGCATTTCTGTATTTCTTCCTGAGGGAATGTGTATAAAAAACAAAGTCTAATTCACACCAAAAGAAAAATCCATCTCCTGCATTTTGTAAGGGACCTAAAGCTAGTTGACTTTTAGCCAAAGGCTGAAAGTTTCTAAAACTTGCATTCAATCACAAAAGACTTACTACCAGTGGGGAAGGGAAGGGAAGAAATATTTTAAGTACCTCCTACGTGAAATGTGCTAAGCATTTTATGAATATTATTTCATTTGATCCTAACAATAACCCCTTGAAGAAAGAGGTTATGGTTATCCTTATTTAACACATGAGGAAACAGAGGCAAAAAGAGGTTAAGTGACCTGCCCAGGGTAACAAAGTCAATAGGAATCTGGGGTCAGATTTGAACCCATATTTTCTTGACTCCAGGGCCAGTGTCCTCTCTACCGCATCATCACCTAGCTGCCTTACCACGCCTAATCATTAAGAATATGATACACGGTGGGGGAGGAGGTGGAGAGATGAAGGGGAAAATAAGAACATGAATCATGTAATCATGATAACTTTTCTAAAAATAAAAATTATTTTAAAAAAAGAAAAAGAAAAAAATAAGAACATGATCCAGATGTTGAAGGAAATTTCAAAGAAGGACATTTCCGAAAATGCATTTGAGCATTTGGGGGGTTACTCAAATAAGTATATTATATCCCAAGGTGAGTAATTTGAAGAAGACTAAACTAATTTGAGTATTAGACAAATTAAAAATCAGTCATGAATCTGATGTCCAACACTTCCTAACTGTGTGATCCTGGGCAAGTCACTTAATTTCTATTGCCCAGCCCTTACTGCTCTTCTGCCTTGGAACCAATACATAGTAGTGATTCTAGGTCTGAAGATGAGGGTTTCTATTAATTTTTTAAAAATTATCCATGTTTCTTTATACTCAGACCTTGTATAATATTAGTTGAAACAAAGAATTAATATCACTCTAATTTTTTGCAATTCCACACCTATACTGTAGAGAAAAAGGAAAGATGTTTTAAATGCCCATCTGGGGAAATGATGGCTCAGAATGGGGCATCTCAGATTTTCCCAAATGAGCCACTTAGAAATGCCAGCTTAGAAGGTTCTGATTTTCTATTATCAGTCTTCTTCATGAGGGCCTTTGTTTCCAACTTGACCCATTCTTTCATAAATGTCAGATCATTCAAGTTTTCAAACATAAGTCAAGCAATAGATCCAAGATCTGCTGGGCCAATTGGTGAATACAATGACTGATTTCTTGGTGTTCTCCACATTTCTTTCATTAACTGTTTTTAATTTATTAATTAAATTTAATAAATTAACTAATCATTAATTACCATTAATTATCAACTATCAAATAAGTTAATTAAATTAATTAAAAATTAAAATTTATTGTATGGGGTAGCGAGTGAATAGAGCACCAGGTCTGGAGTTGGGAGGGCCTGGGTTCAAATCTGGCGGCAGATACTCCCTAGCTGTGTGACCCTGGGCAAGTCACTTACCTCATTTGCTTAGCTCTTACCATTCTCCTGCCTTAGAATCAATACTTAGTAATACCCTTAACCTGAAGGTAAGGTTTTTGAAAGAAGTTACTGTATCTACCTCTTTAGCAAAGAACGCATCACTTGGACCTTATGAATTAAAGATTAAACAAAAGCAGTGTCCATAGAGATAGGACATGCAAACGTTATAAAAAGTATGATATATGTATGTATGTATATATGTATACAAATACACAATATACAATATATACAAATATACAAATTTGTTTTAACAAAACCCTCCAAATATTTAATTAGTGTGATATAGTATAGATATGTTAAACATTATGTTATTAGGATCATAGTCCAAGATTTCAAGAATCTGTGGTTTTAGTGGTATCACACATAACCATTCTGGTTCCAAATATTATCAATTTGTAATATCTTTCATATATGTTCCCCCTTCTCTCCTGTGGCACCACCACTCCCTGGGTGCAGACCCTCATCATCTACCTCACAACTAGACTACTGCAATAGCTATTGGTTGGTCTCTCTGCCTCAAGCTTCTTCCACTCTAGGCCTTCCTCCACTCAGCTGTCAAAAACGGTCTTCTTGGGGGCAGCCAGGTGGTTCAGTGGATTGAGAGCCTGGAGACTGGAGGTCTTGCATTCAAATCCATCCTCAGACACTTCCTTTGCAAGTTACTTATCTCCCACTGCCTAACCCTTACCACTGTTCTGCCTTGGAACCAACACACAGTATTAATTCTAAGATGGGAAGTAAGAGTTTTTTTTATAAAAACAAAAAAGAAATCTAAATGAGAAATTATTTGTTCTTAAGGATCCCTTCTTACTTAGAGAATTATAGATTAAAATTTCTTGGAAAGAACATTTTGGATTGACAGATGCAATTACCTATGTTAGGGGCTTATAAGAGAGAGAGAGATTGCTTTCATTATGACATCAACATAAAATTCCCCAGTCCTTTTTTATATCTGACACTTTGATGCACCATTTAGCTCTTACATATGTTGTTATTGGAGGTATACTTCAAGAAATTGAGATAATGAGCCAGAGTACCTGAAAGTTGAAGGAATCACTTTGTGCCTGGGAACCCAAATGCTTGTACCACACAATGCCTTCATTGATATCTTGCTGTGTGAAAGTGTTGGTGGGTGTTGCCATTCTTCCATCAGGCAAGTGATGCTTCCCATCCACTGGACTGCCTGCAGGCATGTTCATCAAAAGAACTACCTCCCCTGAAGGAGCACAGAAGACAATAACCATGGAGATTACTAGGAGACAAGTCAGGGACCTTATCTATCTATCTATCTATCTATCTATCTATCTATCTATCTATCTATCTATCTATCTATCTATCATCCATCTATCCCCTTTTCTAAAATCTACTATGTGAATATTCAAGCAGGAGCTTCTATTTTTCCAGCAGGCTGATGTTGCTATTCATGCAACCAACTATAGACATGTTTCATCCAAACAACTCCCTCCCCTGAGAGAACACCCTCTTCAGTTTTTTTTTTCCTCCTTAGTGTATTAGCAAGGATACTTTATAGAAAAAGATGGGAATCATGGACTACATTTGCAAAGCCCAAAAAAATCCTACCCTTTCTGGAAACAAAATCAAGATATAAAATAATTTTCTTTTCTCCACTAAAATCACATAGGAGAACCAAAGAGGGGTGTAATGGACTCTTAACCAGAAAGGCCTTGGAGGAGTCTTATCTTTGACACAACCTGAATATGACCCTAGGCAAATCACTTCATCACTCAGTGCTCTAAGCAATTATCTAAGACTATATTTAAGTTTCAAAGAAAGTACTACCTCTCTTGGTAGAACAACTTTTCTTCCCTAGGAGTTACCTCTAAAAATGAAATCATAGCTCTAATTTTTATCTCCAAAGAGCACCTAAATGACAATATGGTGATGTGTAAAAGACTTAGTGTTTGGATCAACTTTCCCCTAAAGATACCAAAACTTACATAGTATATTTTTTTGGGGGGAAATTTTTTTCCCAACAAAGAACTCTCATAAAGTAGAGCCTAACAGATAGTTACACAAAATTTTATTCAGGAAAAATTCAAGAAAATCCATTCTCAAAGAATCTAGAATAAGAAATCATTATTGATTTTCTGGGATCTGCAGATCATACCAATATTTGGGTTTTTATATCATTTCTAAAAGGTCTCCTCACTACTTAATTTCTTTGAACCTTATTTGAAGTGAAAACAAGATATTTGTGCCTTTAAATAAAACATCTGCTCCTATTACTCATTCTACACTTGAAGCTATTTTCTTCTTTTAAAAAAAAATCAATTTTATTTTCAGGTATTTTCAGCTCTGAATTCTTTCCACATTGTGCTTTTAATAGAAATGATGACTACCATAGGTACAATGGAAACAACTAACATTTTATAAGAAGGGCATTATGCCATCCAGGTAAAGAGTAATGAGAGACTGAGTACTGAAAATGGAGTTAGAAAGACCTGAATCCAAGTTTCACCTCCAACTCAGTCTCCCCATTCATAAAGTGAGGTTAGTAATATTTGCAGTACCTGTCTCACAGCAACCCTGAGTAATTAAAAAATAGATCTAAAATGAGATCAAATATATAAAATGCTAGCAAAAATCAGTTATTATTAAGAGAAGTTATATATGGGTAATAAATCATCTTCTCAAACAAATATACCTACCAATAAAATGGAAGAAGTCTCTTAATTAATCAGATATATGTGCATATGTAAGCATGTGTATACATATATAAATATAAAGAGATATATATATATATTCTTTGATTTAGGACCACATTTTGGCCAAATAGAATTAATTATTCCACAGCTGATAGCCAGAGACAAAAGATATTTTTTTCACACCAGACATTTTTTGTGTGAATGAAGAAAGCAGAATGTCTATCCACTTTTCTCCTTCCCCCAAACATGTGTCAACACATCATTCTCATGATATCACTCTTCAAAAACAAAAGATGAACAACAATAGGAATTCCCTGGAAAGGGTTGGAAATAAACATTTTTTAATCCTTATCTATTTACAACCATTTTTAGGGTACATAATTATGGCTTCTTCACAATAGAATTTGGAGTCTGAGTTAGGACTTTGAAGAATAGATAATCCATCTACATGTAGAGAATGGGAGGGAAGGAAGTCACAGAGAAATAAGTTAGAGATAGACTGGTGATAGTTCTTTAATGTCAGGCTAAAGAGTTTTTTTTTAAATGGGCTTCTTTTCATTTATTTACTTATTTTTAGCCTGAATCTTTATTTATTTAATTAATTTAGAGTATTTTCCCATGGTTTCATGATTCGTGTATTTTCCCTCCCTTTCTCCCACCCTCCTCCCATAGGCTAAAGAGTTTAAACATTATTCAATAATCAATGGACAACTATTGAAGATTCTCGAGGAGAAAGAGTGACCTGATCAAACTTGACCATGAAGAAGTGTGTAGCAGAGTATAGGACAAATTAGATGGGGAGAAATTGGAGTGGAAGAGACCAATCTGAAAGTGACTACTTTTCAGGTTCAGGTGAGAAGCAACGTAAGCTTCAACTAAGGTGTCGTTAATAGGAGGGAATGAATCTTGAACAATAAAATTGCAGAGTTAAGGAATGTGATTTGTAGACTTAAATGACCAGTGTTTTGAGAAGCAATATGAAAGAGAAGTCTGAGTTCAAGCCTTACTTTGGACACATAATAGTTGTGTAATCCTGTGCAAGTATCCTAGACCAAAGGTATACGACTCAAATAAAAAAGGGAGAAGGAGAATTGACTTAGAAAACACAAATTTACATGATCTATGTCATGTTGTATTTTTATTTGTTTTGTTAAATATTTCACAAATATATTTTAATTTGATTTTGGCCCTCTGAGGAATTTGCAATCTCTGCCCTTAGTCATCTCCATAAAACTAAAAATCAGAGTGGATGCCAGTCTTCACAGGTAGAGAGAATTTCTTCACTAGCAGTGCCCTATGCCGATGAAATTAGAGGCCCAGTCAAAAAATATTCATATGTGTAGAGATATATAATATAAAATACACAAATGTGTATATATGAAGATGTATTTGTGTGTGTGTGCGAATGCACAAGCATGTCTATGTAATATGGTGTGAAATGGGTATACAAATTTAATTCACTAACGGGGTGTAATGAACAGAAGAAAACTCAGCTTAATTATTCTAAGAAGTAGGGATACATGTGCTCAGCATGGTGCCTAACACACAGTAGGTATGATATAAATTCTTGTTATTTATTATTAGTATTGCTTTTAGATATTAACACTGTAGTAGCATGAATGCCCCAATAGAGTCATGGTGGGGCATCCTTATCATCGCAAAGCAAAAAGAAAAAAAAAGTTACCAAATCTTGGGTGGTCCTGAGAAATTGTGTAGATGATTTCTGAGTCACTGGCACCAAGTACTTCAGCCCTTAAGATCCTGTTGGTGATTGGCAGCATTCCTCCTTCAGGGACCCACACCAATGAGTTAGCCACCAGTTGAAGGTCTCCTTCAGTCTATGAGGGAGAAAGGGGAGTGTTAAGTCTAGAGACCACTGAGATGGATCAGCCCTTAAGGTCACATTACAAGAAGGTGCCAACACTAAAAAAAAACTTTCCAAAGACATGGCAAGAAAAAGAAGATCCATAGGTTCAAATTCACAGGCAGCCTTTCTTTTTAATTTTGAAGGACAAAGTTTCATGCTTTATAAAGTCAATTGAATTCAATTAAATAAGAATTTGTTATAAATTCCTTAGCTTTACAAGGTGAGAGTTGTATTAGATCTCCTTAGGGCCCTCCAAGATCTAAAACTGTGATTCCACAAATTTGATTCTAAGTGATAAAACTATACAATGCTGGATGCTGAGACGAAGAATTAAAACACAAAAAGCTTACAGTCTACTGAAGGTTTCAGAAAAGTATAATTTATAATAGAATATTTTACATTTTTCAGAGACTGAGTTAGTGAAGTTTTTGATACTTTGGTTTTCAACTTGTTTTCATATATTAAAAATCGCTTAACCCAATTTTAAAGAAGACTTTAACTTCAGGAGAGATATTTTTCTGTAATATTATCACAACTTTCAGATACACTGATAGCTAAAATAGAACCATAAATATTCACAAGAGGAGGCTCATATGAAAAAGAGACTAGGCCCCACTTTATATTCAAATCATATTTGTACATTGGTCCTTTCCAGGCAGGCAATTATGACTATCCACATTAAACAAATCAGGCAAGTGAGTGACTTAAGTGAGCTGGTCAACATTGATGAGTTGGGAAGAGAACCTGGGAGAATAGATGCTTAGGCTAATTCTATACTGATTAATATTGTGAGGCAAAATACTGAGGAATCTGGTATTTTCCAAACTGCTATACTATTTACAAAAGAATTAAAAGATGTATCAGCTCATTGGTAAATTAACCACTACGATGATGTAAAAGGATAATTTCCTGAATCTTCCCACATCAATTATTCTT
Organism: Gracilinanus agilis; assembly: GCF_016433145.1. Taxonomy (NCBI): domain Eukaryota; kingdom Metazoa; phylum Chordata; class Mammalia; order Didelphimorphia; family Didelphidae; genus Gracilinanus; species Gracilinanus agilis. Next base: position 35,867,310 of record NC_058135.1, on the reverse strand, counting down.
GGTTCTAACTTCCTCATCCAGAATGATCCATCTAATATTGATTGCTTAAGCTATATTGGTTTTAGGATGTTCATGCACAGATGAATAACTGGGCAGAGGATGTGTATGTTGTGTGTGGAGAGTAAAGTTGCAATGTAAATATAGATAGATATACACACATACTATATACATACACATATATGCATAAATACGCACATATCATTTATGTATCTCTCTCTCTCTTAGAATTACTTAAATTCAGGAATTTAGATGACTTGAAAACTCTTTTACTGTACCTTAGCCATAAAGTATACCTCCATTCCCAGGGAATCTAGTTAACTTTTCTGGTGCAAAAAAAGAGATACCAGGACTGTGGATTTTGAGGTGCATGGGACCTCAGTGGCCATCTGGTATGATCATCTCATTTTACAAATAAGGAAACCAAGGCTCAGAGAGATGGAGCAGATTGAGGAATTAGTAAAATGTTCCCAAATGCCACCATTCCTTCTAGCCATTTTGGAGCTTTCCTCCCTTTCTAATTCAAATTCCTTTGAAAAACCTGGAAGCTAGGAGATAGGAAAACAGAAGGATGAAATAATCCTTACTTGCTGAAAGCTTACATTCTCATGGGAGAGGCAATGAGGACATCGATAAATATGTACTGTAAGAATAGAAAAGGGAATAAATACAAACATATATGAAGTAATAAAATGCCAGGTAGTTTGGGAGGGAGAAGAAACTAGCAGGTGAGGAGATCAGGAAAGACTTAGAAGATAGTGCTTACGCTGCATTTCAAAGAAAGAGAAAGACTATGGGAAGGAGGGAGAGCATCCCAGGAATACAAGACTACCAAGATGAGACCTGTAAAAACTACATCTGCTAAAGAAACTGCAACCTAAAGTAGGGGCAGCTGGGTTAGCTCAGTGGATTGAGAGCCAGGCCTAGAGACGAAAGGTCCTAGGTTCAAGTCCAGCCTCAGAAACTTCCCAGCTGGGTGCCCCTGAGTGACTGTGTGACCCATTGCCTACCGGTTGTGGCCCTTGAATGGAGTCCCAGGATAAAAAAAAAAAAAAAAAAAAAAAAAAAAAGATGAGAGTTATGGCCTAGAGGTAAGAGTTACAGTGTTGTATATGAGTTGCAGAGAAGATTGAGGGGTATTCCACATTTTTGTCTTTTTTTAATGGGGAAAGACTAAGGCATGCTTAGAAATAATAGACAAGGAACCTGGATAGAGGGAGAGGTTGAAGATTTTAAAGGGGATGGGAATGGGTTAGAAGATGATGATTGGGAATGCTACCTGTTGAGTAGGGATGAAGATAAATCAAGTATGAGGAGATGGGAACAAGTGCCCCTAAAGAGAGGTTAGCCTTGCGAGGGAGAAGTGCCACCATTTTGTCAGAGAGTGAGAGAAAGAAAGACAAAGTGGGAAAAATGTCAAGGGATTTGAAGATAAAGAAAATGGGAGATGAGCTCACATTGAATGGGCCTCTATTTCTCAATAAAAAGTTATAATTTATTCAGCCTTTGCCCAAATGATAGTTCCAATACTTGGATATGACAAAACATTTTTCTAGAAATATTTTTATACATTCAGATCCCTTTGCTTTTTTTTGGATTTCTTTTTCCCATATGCCAGACTATATTAATGTCTGATAGCTACAGATTAGTGAACTTGGAGGTATAATTCTAACTTGCTTTCTGCAATATTTGAACCAATTCATAGCTCACTAACAATATGTGAGTGTGCCTGTCTTTTCACAGTCATTCCATAAGTTGCTGTTTTCAATTTAATGCATATTTAATGAAAGAGGACTTTCAAGCATTCCTGATGAAAAGACCAGAGCTAAACAGAAAATTTGACATTCAACCACAAGGCTCAAGACAAGCATAAAAAGGTAAACATGAAAGGGACTCAATAAATTTAAACTATTTACATTATTATATTGGAAGAATGATTGTTGTTATTCATTCTTCATTTTTAAAGAGGACCAGTGATACTATGGGGATCACGGCTCACATGTGAATTGGATTTAAATGAAGGAGAGTTGCATAAAGTCATCAGCCTCACTCTCTCTTCTGGTCATCAGAGTTCTGAGGCAAGACAAAAGTCAAGATAAGATGACTTATGATGGTCCAGGATGCGTGAATGACCTTGGTATTTTCAATGTCTGAAAAAGCTTTAAGCTCTCTGCTTTTAAGGTTATTGGAACAAATTGTTCTCATCTGCCCATTCCACTGGGGGAAGTCTTCACATGCTTGGTGTAGACATCCCCCTAAGTCGCTGGTAGGTTTGAGCCCATTTACTACTACCCTTAATCTGGTTTAACCTGCCTGCTAGGTATGGCCATTAGTCACATAACAGCTCGTTGGAGCTGGAGTAAGAGCTAAATGATGGGTGGAAACTAAAGGCAGATGAGTTGCCTTGAAAAGGACTCAGTAAGCCCTCACACCAGAGGTACTATTAATTAGAGAAATGCAAATTAAGATAACCCAGAGGTACCACCTTACATCTATCAGAAATGATAAATGCTGTAAGGGATGAGGAAAGAAAGAGCCGTATTAATGAAGTGATGATGGCCTACTGAACTGGCCCAACCATTTGGGAGAACAGATTAACACTAAATGCAAAGAGCTGTAAAATTGTGCATAGCTTTTGACCCAGCAACATCATCACTAGGTCTATATCCCAAAAAGATAAAAGAAAAAGGAAAATATATGTACAAAAATATTAAGAGCAGCTCTTTTGGTGGTAGCAAAGAATTGGAAATCAATGGAATGCTCATCAATTGGGAAATGACTAAGAAAGTTGTGGCATACAACTGTGATGAAATATTGTTGTACTATAAGAAAGGACGCTTTCAGAAGAATCTGGGACTTACATGAACTGATGAGAAGCAAAATGAACAAAACCAGGAGAACATTATACATAGTAACAGCAATATTACATGATGATTTTTATCAGAAAGACAATGATCCAAAACAATCTTGAAGGGCTTATGATGAAAAATGCTATATGCACTGCCAGAAAAAGAACTGATGGAGTCTAAATGAAGATTGAAGTGTACTTTTTTTAACTTTTAAAATTATTTTTGGCTTTGGGATCTGTGTTTTCTATTGCAACATAGCTAATGTGGAAATGTGTTTTGTATGTATAAACTATATCAAATTGCTTGCAGAAGGCAAGGAGGAGGAAAGAGACAGAATATGAAACTAAAAAAATTTTTAAAGTTTAAAAATTTTGTTACATGTGAGAAAAAAATATAAAATTAAATGTAAAAAACAAATGTAAAAAAACAAAAACAGAAACAAAAACATGCAAGGTCTATAAGAACTGATGGAAAGTGAAATAAGAATCAGAAGATCACTGTGCACAGTAACAACAATGTTGAAATGATGATAAACTGCATAACACTTGGCTACTCTAATCAATACAATGATCCAAGAAAATTCCAGAGACCTCAAAATGAAAAATGCTTTCCACCCCTGGAAAGAGAACTGATAAATTCTGAGTACAAATTGAAGTATAATTTTCTCTTTAATTTTTGTGTTTTAAAAAATGACTAATATGGAAATAAATATGTTTACATGATTTAAAATGTATAATTGATATCATATTGCTTGTCCAAGAGGAGAGAATTTAGAACTCAAAATTTTAAAAGAACAATAAAAATAAATAAATAATAAAATTTAAAATATAAAAATAAAAAGAATTGCCTGTTTAAGTCCTTTGACCCAGCAATAGCATTACTAGTAATATAAACCAAATAATTCATAAATGCCCTTATCTATTTCGGGAATGGATTTTGTTCTTATATATCTGTATTAATTTTTTATGTATCTTAGGTATCAGAGCTTTCTCAGAGAAAATTACTAAAAAAGCTTTTTTCTGTCAAATTAACTATTTCTCTTCTAAACTCACTTAACTCATATAATAGTATTGATTTTATTTTTGCACAAGTTTTCCATTTTTACATAATTAAAATTGTTCATTAATTCTTCTGTGAATCCCTCTATAATCTGTTTGATCAAAAACTCTTTCTCTATATTTATGTATGATTATGAAAGATATCTCCTTCTGTGTTCTAATTTTTTCTATGACATGATCTTTTATATCTAGGTCACCAGTATCAATCTGGAGTTCATTGAGGTATGAGATCTTGGTCTAAATCCAATTTCTGCTAGACTGGTTAGCATCACATCTAAATCTTTGACTAAGTCACATATAAAAATTAGAACGTCAGTGAAGCAAAAATATTCCATGTATAGTAGAGAAAAGAATGAGGATTGATTGTAAGGAGGTAAAAAAGCTAGAAAGCCTTAAAACTAACAAAATGGGTCTTTTTATTTGCTTTATGAAAAAAGGTAACCTGTTAGTAATGGAGCGTCACAATTTCATGCACAATCCTCTTTTACAATTCTTTGCATATGGAAATGTTTGTATTAGTTAAGGTTTGTTAAATACAAATAAATTCAGTGGTTTGAAAGCCAGTCCTAGAGACAGGAGATCCTGGGTTCAAATCTGATGTCAGACACTTCTTAGCAATGAGACCCTGGGCAATTCACAACCATAATTTCCCAAGTCCTGACTACTCTTCTGCCTCAAAACTAATACACAATATTGATGCTAGGCAAGAGATTAAGAAAAAAGAGGTCAGTGTTGAACTCTAGCAAACCAATCTTAGAGTTTAGATTTACTACTGCTTAAATTATTACTGAGTATCCTTAACATGAGGTTTTTTTAGGGCAAATATTTTTTTTAATTTAGAATATTTTTCCATGGTTACATGATTCATGATCCCCCCACCTTTCCTCCCCACTCCCAGAGCTGACAAGCAATTCCACTGGGTTACACATGTATCATTGGGCAAGACCTATTTCCATGTTATTTCTATTTGCAGTAGAGTGATCTTTTAACGTTAAAACCCTAATCATAATCCTATCAAACTACATGATTGAACATATGCTTTTCTTCTGCGTTTCTGTTCCCACAGTTCTTTTTCTGGATGTGGATAGCTTTCTTTCTCATAACTCCCTTGAGATTATCCTGAATTATTACATTGCTACTAGTAAAGAAGTCCATTACATTTGATTGTGCCACATTTCACTTTCTGTGTACAATGTTCTCCTGGCTCTGCTCCTTTCACTTTGCATCAATTCCTGGAGGGCAATCCAGTTCACATGGAATTCCATCAGTTCATTATTCCTTTCAGCACAATAGTATTCCATCACCATCAGTTACCACAATTTTTTCAGCCATTCCCCAAACCTCATTTTCCAATATTTTGTCACCCCAAAAATGCAGCTATAAATATTTCTGAATAAAGAGGTCCATTAAAAAATCTCTTTGGAATACAAGCCTAGTAGTAGTATTGCTAGGTAAAAGGGCAAGCATTCTTTTAATTTAACAATTTAACGATTCTTTGTGCATAGTTCCAAGTTGCCCTCCAGAATGGTTGGACCAATTTGTAACCTAACCAGCAGTGTATTAGTATCCCAATTTTGCCACAACCCCTCCAATATTTATCACTTTCCTTTGCTGCCATATTGGCCAGTCTGCTAGGTGTAAGGTTGGTACCTCAGAGTTGTTTTAATTTGCATTCTCTAATCAGGAGGAATTTAGAACACTTTTTCATGTGTTTATTGATATTTTTTATTTAACATGAGATTTTCTCAGCTGGCTAGGTAGCACAATGGAAAGAGTGCTGAGCCTGAAGTCAGAAAGTCACCTTCCTGACATCAAATCCAGTCTCAGATACTTACTGGCTATGAGACCTTGGACAAGTCACTTAACCCTGTTTGCCTCAGTTTCCTCATCTGTGAAATGATCTAGAGAAGGAAAACTCAAACCACCAAATATCTTTGCCAAGAAAACCCCAAATGGAGTCACATAAAATCAATATGACTGATATAACCAGTCAAGAACAATAACAACAACAACAACAACACTTCTAACAAATTAGATTTAAAAAGCCCAAACCTGTACTTTCTGTTTTAGAATCTATACTAAGTAACAGTTTCAAGGCAAAAAAGCAGTAAGTGCTAGGCATTTGTGGTTAAGTGACTTGCCCAGAGTCATAGAGCTAGAAAATTTCTGAGACCAGATTTGAACACCAGGCCCTCCCCCTATCAAAGTCTGCCCCTACACACTGAGCCATCTAACTACTCCTATAAGATTAGATCAAACACTTATTAAGTCCTGTGTCCAGCACCATGCCTAAATTGAGAATAAAAATCCAAGCAAAAAGAGCAGTGTTTACAATCAAGTGGCTTATATTCTAATAGGTGAAGATAAGAGATAAAAGGGAAACTTAAAGGGAGATGATGGAGGAGGGTTCCCCCTCACCTTACACAAAGTGGAAAAGTAATCTAGAGTCAGGAGTTGAGCTGAATCATTAATGTACATGGGTTCTGTGGGTACTTCTACAAATAAAGGTCCTCAGGAAGAATTCATTCATTAGAGAAGGGGCTTTTAGTTTTAGGGTGGAAATGTCCTGATCTTGGGAGTACAGCTCTCAAAAGTTAAGTTTTAACAGAATCACAGGATCATAGATTTACAATTGGAAGAAACTATAAAGGCTGCTAAGTACAACTCCTTCATTTTACATATTAGGAAACTGAGGGAGGGAATGATTTACATGGTTTACCCAGTCACAAAATAGGTTTCTATGGAAGGATTGAGCCCAGATTTTACTAGCTCTCATGCCTAGGGTCATATTATCATATTATACTGTCTCTTAAGGGGGGAATTGGCAAGACAGAGTATCCCAAGAAATAATGTTGAGTACCATTTCTTTCCAAGTTCCCCCCCCCCTTTTTAATGGACTCAAGACTAAATTTTTGTTGTTGTATAGTTATTCTCTTCTTCTGAACTTGTATCCTTTTAAGAGAATTCTTTGTTCTCTTTATCCATTCTGAGTTTATACTTGTGAAAGGGAATCATTTATTCCCTTTGTCTATTTTGAGTTAACACTTTGGTTAACAATAACTTAAGTACCCCTACTTAGTACCTCACCAGATTGTAAAGACAGGATTAACTCTCCTCTGTCTACTTTTGAATTGAATCAATAAAAGCTTGAACACCCTACTTAGCACTAGGCGGAGGAGCTCTCCACCTTTCACCTCAATCAGCCAAGAATCTGTGAACCCTTTTGATAAGTATTCACCTCTCCAGAAAGTGAGAAGTGGTCCCCTCAAACAATGCTCCCTGGGTAATGCTGATCAATTTGGAAGCTCTTATTGGCCCTTGTAAAAAGGGAAAGGGCCAAGAAGCCACTATAAAAGGCCCTGAATTTCTGGGGCTAGGTAAGTTGACTCCAAGAAGGAGCTTCAAGAAGGAGAAGGAGCTTCAACAAGGGTGTGGACTTCAATAAGAAAGTTGGCCTCTGGAATTATCTTCAGCTCAAGTCGTTGTCTTGACCTACCTCTTGGAGGAAACTTGGGTGAGTAGATAACTGGCTTTCTCTTCCTGTCTTCTGGAGAGAGTTTAATTCCAGTTGAAAGTCAACAAGTCCTGGCTGAGTCGAGCACCAGAACAATATTTAGTTAGGTAGGCTAATGTCTTTTCTATCCTTTTGTATTTCTCTGCCTAAACCATTTCTACCTCTTTTGTAAACAAAAGCTATTAAACTCACTTAGACTTGGAACAATAATACTTTGAATTGGCAACAACAATTATTATTTGTAATATTCAAATATTTTAGTCAAACAATTAAAATTTAATTCTAACAATCCCCAGGTTCTCATAACATGTTATTTCTTTATTTCCTTAGATTTTTTCTTCATTTTGGTCATGTTTTCATTTTCTCTGCTAGGGGAGATCCTCTCCCTTTTACTATTTCTACCAAATTTTTCTTGATTATATAATTGCCGGTTCTGCTATTGAGATGATCCCTAAGGGTAGGAACTGAAAAAGGGTGGTGGACAAATCCTGCTGCCAGATATTTCTAACCCTGTTCTCTCAGATGAGTCTAGCTGGTACAGATTCTGAACCAGATAAAAGTTGTCTCCAAGTCAATCTTTTCTGGTGTAGGTTCACATAGATGGAACAAAGCCTGGCCAGCAAAGGGATCTATGGAATCTTTCCCTTTAAGCATGGAGAGGAACACCAGTTGGCCAAAATTCCCTCCGGACTATTGGCACTGGTCCAGAATGGACTTAGTGGTAATCTGGGCTAACACTGTGGTTTATTGTTTGTTGGCTGATGGTGGAGGTGGTTTTTCTTCATAATAATTATATTAAGGGAGTTTCTTTTCATTCATATGTTCTCTTGGTTGATCTTTTGCCTTGACTTATTTTCTTGAGGTATTTCTAGAGAGAGCTTCATTTGTCTGGATTTTCAGGTCAGATCTTTCTGAGAAAATGTGTATACTTTTTTTTAAAAAAATGAAATAGCAGCACCTCATTTTCTCCCTCTTCAGTCATTTTCCTTGATCATCAGAATTTCATTTTTTCAATTGAGACATCAATCCTCTTAAAACACTTTGCTATTTAGAACATGGGGCCATGAAATCCCTTTTATTATTTCTCTGAGCCTTTCAAAATCTATTCTCACAAATTCTTAGGTTGGGAAGAGTGCTGCACACAAATGTCTATCACAACTATCTAAAGAAAGAGGATCCTGTGCACACAAGGAACTCCTGAGGACTATTTCCATTGTCTATGCTGAAAATGGCAGAAATTGACTTGGAAAAATTAGCTGAGATCAGGTTACAAAAAGACAAAAGAACCTGAGCACTTTGGCTTGTCTTTTATGCCTATAGTCTGAGAAAACTCAACTCTGGGCATGGAACATCTGTCCTATTATGTAATCATCCTTCATTTAGCAAAGGTTGACAACTAGGGGAATTGAGTCATTATAATTAGTTGTTGCTCGATGGTTCCTCGCTTGTAAGGTAAACTACATCTAGGACTAGTACACAGATGATGACTACATCATAATACATTTCCACTACAAGCTGACCTCCTCCAATCAGCTGGTTCCAAAGCTCCTTCAAAGAATGCAGCAAAATAAAACAAAAACAAAACAAAAAAAACAAAGAACACTTGAAAGCACTCTATGTTGTATATCTCTCTGGCTTGATCAGTCATGAGAACCATTTTCAAGCCCTAATCAACTATTGTATGTCTTTCATTTTAAAGAGGACAGATGACATCATGGGGTGATTTCTTGACTGGCCTGTAAGATGAACTTGAGACAGAGTTGCATAAAGCCATTAGCTCCATTCTTTCTTTCACAGTCAACAGAATCCAGTGGCAAGACTGAAGTCAGGATTACTGGTAATGGCCCAGGATACAATGAATGATCTTGGTGCCTTTGAAGTCTGACCAAGTTCCAAGCCCTCCACAGCACCTGCTTCATCCACCTTCCTGGCCAGTGGAACAAACTGTTCTCACCTACCTATTACCCCATAGGAAATATTCACATGCTTTGGGTAGACATCCCCCTAAGTCATTGATATGTTTGAGTCTGGTAGCCTCAAAACCTCAACCCATTTTAGCCTATCTGTCAAGATAGTTTTATGAGGGTGTCGTCACTGCATATACTACACTTCTTGGGGCCACAGTGAGAGTTGGGTGAAAGGTGACCACCAACGATGGTATGTACTGTATTACTGAAAAGGGCTCAGTAAGCCATCGCACCTGAGGTGCTAGTCCTCTCAGAATATCACATACACCATAATATACCTCATCAACTACAAATTTGGGGAAAAAATTACATATTTCAGCTCCTCAAGTGAACATCACAAGTGTCCTTAGGTGACTATTCCTCCAAAAGTTATTTAACGTGATGAAAAGCTTCAAACCATCAGGATAAAATGCCCCCTCTAGAAAAAGATGCCAGGACCCTGCCTTCCACTGGTCCCCCAGAAGTTAGATGTTAACCTGAAATATCTCCCCCAAAATGGTAATCTCATCCCAAAAGTAATAAAGCAGACCTACTTGAAGGACAAAGTCCTCCTCTCTAAGGGCATTTTCCAAAAGAGAGCTGGCATCCAGATCAAAAAAGAGATCCAGAGCTTGTATAATCAAGGGTGAAAAACAAAAGAACTCTATTATTCCCCAAACATAGGGCACAACACTGTCCTGATCACAAAGTCACCCAAAATAGCAAATGTCCTATTCTAAGACCATCAAGATCATGAAATGTTACTCCACTTCTCTAATCCTACAGTGCCAGTATTTTGAATTATTTCAGTACACTGAAGCAATAAGAGTAACTAATAATGCTTGGTTATCATGAATAAATAAATGATAGAATGAAAAAAGCATTTATTAAGCAATTACTATGTGCTATGCATTGATCTAGATGCTGGGGATACAAATAGAAAAATAAGAAAATGTCCACCCTTAAGGAGCAGGGAAACAACAAATATAGGAGAATGGTATCTAGGGAAACAAGCTTTAGTTTGGGAGTCTCAGGAATGGAGGAGTCAAAGGTCATCGTATTGGTATGCACTTTGAGAAGCAATAGTTATACTAATTTTATTGCCATTCCCAGAGAAAGGGGTAGAAAGTCAGGATGAGAGATGGGCAATAGGTAAATGGAATACCTGATAATGTGGCCAAACTCAGCAATAATAATCTGTGTTGATATATGCAGCACAGAACATTCTGTGGCACTAAAGTATTGCTATGTAAAAAGTCTCCTCATACTTTCCCTTATCAATACTACCCATCAGATCAAGGAAAAATGTTCCCCAAGAAAACCAATGGGAGTGATCAAATTTATCAGAATTAAGGAAAAATACAGCACACCCAACCAACTATACAAAGCCAGGGCCAAATAGCCAGGGAATACTTCTAGCAACCCAGGAATTTTCCACTAGTTGATTATATGGAACTCCCACTGCTTTTTAACATCAAAACTACCCCAAGAGTAACAAGTCATCAGCTTGAAACAAAAATGAAACTAACAAAAAAAGTCAGTAAAATTATCAGATTTATTGCTAAAGAAAAATATGTGGAAGTAGTAAGATTTATATTCAAGAATGGAAGTGACCCTTATTAAAAAGAACTAGCTTCTCTCTGGCCATATTCTAATCCCTGTCAGATTCTGAAAAGCTTTATAGGAATATCTCCAGCAATTTCATTTTTACTTAGTAATCCATCCAATTAATCAAACTATTCAGCAAAGCATTCTTTATTACTCCTTAATCTTGAGGATTTATTTTGTTTTCCCTGTTCCATACTTCAGCAGACTAGGGTTGGTTGCCAGGCAAAAGCCTGTTTTTCATAAATATCACAGGAAAAGTCTTCAGGGTGATATTCAACAGTGTTTGCATCCAGATCAAGATGAAAAATGACATTTTTGTAAATGAGGATTTGGAGTTTCAAGGGAAGAGGGATAGGGCTGGCAGGTACATGTTATATGGATCCCTTTGGTTCCAAGATTGGCATCATATCAACAACCAATTCCCCACCCTACAAGTCTGTTCTGATCAGAAGGGACCTTGTCCAAAGATATATTATAAGCCAGGTTCACCAATCATGTCCATTTTCTACTCACAATGATAGCTGACCATATCTACTGAGTGTTATCAGCAATGGCTTGGATTGCTACTCACAGGGAATTAGGCTGAGAGCACATTGCCATCATACTTATGTCACTAGGCATGGGTCAGCAAACATCCCTGAGTAAATAGGATTGTTTACTGCGGAGTCTCATGTTCCCTCTTCACAGTCAAAATAAAAACAGTAACAACTAACCCTCCAAGGCTGACTAAATGTCTATTTGAAATCACGATTACAGGGATGTGTCTTCTCTGTTCACCAGACTGCCCTTCTATAGCATCTTCAGACACCAGCAGCATAGAACCTAAGAGGATTATTTAAAAAGGAGGTCAAAAGACCATAAGGTGGGACAAAGTCAAGGTGCGAGCTTAGGAACAGCAAAAGCAGAAACCTCTCCGAGTAACCTTCCATACTAATATTTAAAAAACACATAAAAAAAGATGGAAATCCAAAACCAACAACAGGAAAGAGGCACAGGATTCAACCACTAAAAACAAATTGAAAGGTAGGCAGAAAGAGTTGATTTCACACCTCCTCCACATATTGTGCTGAGACCTGTGATCAGACATAGGCTGACTGTGGGATTCCTGGGCAGAGGCTGCAACTGTGATGGAGCATCTCAGATCGACCACATGAGGTCCAAGCAGGGAAGAATTTGGGAGGGTGGCATTTGGTTGGGCATCCATGGCAGTAGGCTATAGAGAAGATTTGGCCGTAGGGCAGATTAGCATGGCAGGCCACCTCAATCAATCTAATCCAGTATACCAGCAGAGGAGAGAGAAGACTGAAGATTCCCTCCAGGGCACAGAAGCTCAAAAATCCTGATCCAGTAAACCAAGAGAGGGAGTTTATAGTCCACAGGGTTGGGAAAGGGAAATGAGTAAAAAAAAAGGAGGCAATGATTGAAAGCTTCTATAGAGGTCAAGGGATCCAAGGAACTTTAAGCAAAACCTCAAAAAATGAAGAGAATTAGACTCAGGCTTTGGTTCAAGAAGGTATTCAAAAATCAAATAAGACAGGCTGAAGGAAAATGGGAAAAGGAAAACAGTTTTAAAAGCAAAATAGGTCATTTAGAAACAGAGGCACATGAATTAAAACAAGAAAATAGTTTCTTAAATGCCAGAATTGACCAATTGGAGGATAAGGCAAAAAAAAAAAAAAGTCAAAGGATAAAAAGAATGACTCAAAAAGAAGAATGGACCAATTGGAAAAGGAGGATCAAATGGTCATGGAAGAAATTCAGTCGTTAAAAAATAGAAATGGATAAAAAAGAAGCTAATTACTTCACAAGACATCAAGAAACAATAAAACATAATCAAAAGAATGAAAAAATAGAAGAAAATGTGAGATATCTAATTGAAAAAAACAACTGACTTGGAAAAATAGATCCAAGAGAAACAATTGAAGAATTATTGGACTACCTGAAAGTCATAACCAAAAAAAAAATAAAAGTCTAGACATCATAATACAGGAAACTATCCAAGAAAACTGTCTTGATATTCTTGAATAAGAGGGTAAAGTTAGAAACTGAAAGAATCCACAGATCACCTCCTACATTCAAGCCCCAAATGACAACTCCCAGGAATGTTATAGTCAAGTTCAAAAGCTTCCAGGCCAAGGAGAAAATACTGTAAGTAGGCAGAAGGAAACAATTCAGATATTATGGAGTTTCAGTAAGGATTATACAAGATCTGGTAGCCTCCACATTGAAGGACCAGAAGGCCTGGAATATGATATTCCAGAACATAAGAGAAATGGGCTTGCAATCAAGAATCACCTGCCCATCAAAACTGACTAAATTCTTTCAAGGGAAAGTCTGGTTTAAAAAAATAGAATATTTCCAAGCATTCCTGAAGAAAATATGAGACTTAAAACAGAAAATCTGATGTATAAATATAAAACTCAAGAGAAACACAAAAAGGTAAAAAAAGAAAGAGAAAAAAATTAAGAGCTTCAATGTGGTCAAATGGCTTATATTCTTATATAAGGAAAGATGATATCTGTAACTCTTAAAATTATTATTATCATAGTAATTAGAGGAAGTATACATAGAGGGTGTGGTAGTAAGTTATTTAGGATGATATGTCAAGAAAATATAAAACTAGGGGTGAAAAAGAGAATAATACTAAGAAATGGTAAAAGAGAAGTAAAATGGGGTAAAATATATTGCATAAAGAAGTGCAAGGGGTGGTGGGCAGGGGGGAGGAATGGGGGAAAAGATCAATAGAATGGAAGGGAGGAAGATGCTGGTGGCAGGTAACATTTAAATCTTACTTGCATTGGAATTGGCTCAAAGAGGGGACAACAGCCAGGTTCACTGTGGTATAGAATTATACCTTACTGTATAGAAAAGTTAAAAGGGAATAAGAAACAAAGTGGTGGGGAGGGGAGTAATACAAGACGGGAAGAGTTTGAGGGTGATCAAGAGGCTCTATTGTAAGAGGGGAATAAGAGGGAGGTGATGGGAAGGGAAGTACTATACGGGAGGTAGAAGGGGAGAGACTGAATAAAAGCAAAACACTAGAGGGAAAACAAAGAATGAAAGGAGAAAGGTCAGGATTAAAGGAGGAAGTCAGAATGGAGGGGAATACACAGACAGTAATCATAACTATAAATACAAATGGGACGAACTCACCCATAAAAGAGAAGCAGATAAAGTGGATTAAAAATCAGAATACTGGTTCCGGGTTAAGATGGCGGCAGAGTAAAAAGAAGCGCTTAACCTCTCCTGATCGAAACATACAGGACTTCTCAAAGGGGCATAAAAACAAACCCAGTCGAACAGAGGGACCCCACAACAGGGTGCAGCATGGAAAGTACGTGGAATCGGGGCATTTCCATGCTATAAAGGGGTGAAACAGCTCTCGCTAAATCGCGGGCTGAGCAACCACTCCTCCCTCCCCACACACACACACCACCTGCAGCTCCGAAGCCAGGTGAAAAGAAATAGAGCAAGTTTGGGGCACCCATCGAGTCATTGGCAGCTCCAGGGCCTGTTCCTGAAAGCAGCAAGATTTAGGACCCCAAAAAGCTGAGAAACACACACGGACTCTGAGTGCGAACACGGAGCACAGGCACGGGTGGAGACACGGGTGGAGGCGGACATAGGCGGGAGCAAAGGCTCTGAAACCCTGAGTGGGGAACCAGTGCAGACAGGTATACGACTGTGGAAGCAGTGCCCTGAGACTTGTAAAGGAGCCTCCTGCAGAGGATCAAGCAAGAGGGTCCACCAGGGGGCTTGACCTTGGAAAAAACCAGACCTCAGAACTCAGGAGCCAAAAGACTGCATACAGACCCTGAGCGCGAGGATAAAGCTGAGAAGCTGCTGGGCTAATGATGGCTACCCAGATCCAGGAAGTCCAGAAGAAAGAGAAAAAGATTAACAACAAGAAGAAATCTTTAACATTCAACAAATTTTACGCAGAGAAAATCCAGACTACCAAGCAATCAGAAGAGGAGAAAAAACAAGCAATCACATCCGAACCATCCCAAGATAATCAAAACTGGTCACAAGCTCTTGAAATGTTCAAAACTGAAATGATGAGAAAGTTGGAAAAGATTTGGTCAGAGAAATGGGAAGTAGCTCAAAAGGAAATCAGGCAAGAAAATAACAGTTTAAAAGGCAGAATTTCACAATTGGAAAGTGAGGCAAGTCAACTGAAGACCAGAAATGACCAGATTGAAAAGGAAAACCAGTCCTTAAAGGCTAGAATTCAACAATTAGAAGCTAATGATCTCTCAAGACAATAAGAACAAATAAAACAAAGCCAAAAGACTGAAAAAATAGAAGGAAACATGAAATATCTCAATGAGAAAGTGACAGAACAAGAAAACTGGTCTAGAAGAGACAACTTGAGAATCACTGGTCTCCCTGAAAAGGGAGAAATTAATAGAAATTTGGACTCCATACTAAAAGAAATTATTCAGCAAAATTGCCTTGAAGTTCTACAACAAGAGGGCAATATAGACATTGAAAGGATCCATAGATCACCATCGACATTTGATCCAGATAAGAAAACGACCAGGAATATAATTGCAAAATTCAAGAGCTTCCAAGTAAAAGAAAAAAATCGTACAAGAAGCCAGAAAGAGACAATTCAAATATCAAGGAGCACCAATCAGGATCACACAGGATCTGGCAGCCTCCACGCTAAAAGACCGCAAAGCTTGGAATATGATATTCAGAAAGGCAAGAGAGCTGGGCCTGCAACCACGGATCAACTACCCATCAAAATTGACTATATACTTCCAGGGGAAAGTATGGGCATTCAATAAAATTGAAGATTTCCAGGTATTTGCACAAAGACCAGGGCTAAATGGAAAGTTTGATATCCAACCACAAAAATCGAGAGAAACATGAAAAGGTAAATAAGAAACAGAGGGGAAAGAAAGAAAACTCATAATTTTTTAAATTTGCTTTTTTAAGGGCCTCAGTAAGATCTAATTATCTGTATTCCTATGTGGAGAAATGCTATGTATAATTCTCTGTAGTGAACTCCATTCACTATTAAGTATTCACTATTATAGTGGTCGGAAGAATGATTTATGGGGAGAGGGTAGAGTGCTGAATGGTCTAAGATGATATGGGAGGTGGGAAAGAGGAGGGTGAATGGAGGGGAACACCAGGAGAAACTTGAGAGAATAAGAAAAATAGGATAATCTATGACACAAAAAGAGGGCATGGGATGGGGAGGGGACAAATACTATTATAAGAAGGAGAGGAAGAGAGCATCAAGAGGTAATTTTTAAACCTTACTCTCAGCGTAATCAACTTGGAGAGGGAAGAGTAGCTATACTATCCATTGGGATATAAAACTCTATCTAACCCTACTGAGAAAGTCAGAATGGATAAACGAAGGGGAGCAGGGGAGAGGGGAGGTCAAAAAAGGGAGGGGAGAAGAAGGAGGAGGGAATTTATTAGGCCTTCAAAACAAAAAGAGGGGAATTACAAGGGAGGAGGTAGAAAGGGAAATCAATCAAGGGAGGGGATAAGGGATAGGGTCTTAATAGCAAACCACTGGTTTAAAAGTAAATAGGTTAAGAAGAAGGGGTAGGAATAGGAGAGAATACAAAAATGTCAGCGAATGCACAGCTGATAATTATAACTCTGAATGTGAATGGGATGAACTCTCACATAAAACGGACGCAAATAGCAGAGTGGATTAGAAACCAAAATCCTACCATATGTTGTCTACAAGAAACACATATGAGGCAGGTGGACATACACAAGTTTAAGGTTCAGGGCTTGAGCAAAATCTTTTGGGCATCAAATGAGAAAAAGAAGGCAGGAGTGGCTATTGTGATTTCTGACAAAGCCAAAGTAAAAATAGATAGGATTAAAAAAGACAGGGAAGGTCATTACATCCTGATTAAAGGCAGTATAAACAATGAGGAAATAACACTGCTCAATATGTATGTACCAAGTGGCATAGCATCCAAATTCATAAAGGAGAAACTGGAAGAGCTCAAGAAGGAAATAGATAGTAAAACCATACTAGTGGGAGATCTAAATATGCCTCTTTCATATCTAGATAAATCAAGCCAAAAAATAAATAAGAAATAAGTAAGAGAGGTGAATGAAGTCCTAGAAAAATTAGATTTAATTGACATGTGGAGAAAAATAAATGGGGACAAAAAGGAATACACCTTCTTTTCAGCTGCACATGGTACATTCACAAAGATTGACCATGTAATAGGACATAGAATCATTGCAAACAAATGCAAAAGAGAAGACATAATAAATGTAACCTTCTCAGATCATAATGCAATAAAAATAGTAATTAGTAAGGGCACCTGGACAGGCAAATCAAAAACTATTTGGAAATTAAATAATATGATTCTCCAAAACCAATTTGTCAAAGAAGAAATCATAGAAGCAATGAACAATTTCATTGAAGAAAATGACAATGATGAGACATCCTACCAAACTCTGTGGGATGCAGCCAAGGCAGTACTCAGGGGGAAATTTATATCCTTGAGTGCATATATTAACAAATTAAGAAGGGCAGAGATTAATGAATTGGGCATGCAACTCAAAAAATTAGAAAGCAAACAAATTAAAAATCCCCAGATGAAAATTAAATCAAGGGAGAAATCAATAAAATTGAAAGTAAAAGAACTATTGAATTAATAAATAAGACTAGAAGCTGGTACTTTGAAAAAACAGATAAAATAGACAAAGTACTGGTCAATCTAATAAAAAAAAGGAAAGAAGAAAACCAAATTGACAGTATCAAAGATGAAAAGGGAGAACTCACCTCTAATGAAGGGGAAATTAAGGCAATCATTAAAAACTATTTTGCCCAAATATATGGCAATAAATATAACAATTTAGGAGATATGGATGAATATTTACAAAAATATAAACTGCCTAGATTAACAGCAGAAGAAATAGAATACCTATATAATCCTATATCAGAAAAAGAAATTGAACAAGCCATCAAAGAACTCTCCCCAACAAAAAATTGCCAGGGCCTGATGCATTCAGAAGTGAATTCTATCAGACATTCAAAGAGCAACTAATCCCAATACTATACAAATTATTTGATATGATAAGCAAAGAAGGAGTCCTACCAAATTCCTTTTATGACACAAATATGGTACTGATTCCAAAGCCAGGGAGATCAAAAACAGAGAAAGAAAACTACAGACCAATCTCCCTAA
>NC_058135.1:35802393-35844186 GCF_016433145.1 Gracilinanus agilis | reverse complement strand
GAGAGAGAGAGAGAGAGAGAGAGAGAGAGAGAGAGAGAGAGAGAGAGAGAGAGAGAGAGAGAGAGAACATGGCTTACAAAATGTCAGGAAATTATTATTTAAAATTTTATCAACGTGTAATCTGAAAAAAAATTATTAATTAAAAAAAAGGAACTCTTGGCAAGGGAGTGCTTTTGAGTCAGTTTGTGCCAGTTTAGAAGGGCTGGTTGTTCAATTTCAGTTTGCACAGATCATTAAATTTATACTTGGAAATCATCAAATGTGAAAATCAAGGCTTGATTTATTGTTTTGATGATTGTCTAGATTTAAGAAAAGGATGAAAAAAATGTTAATAATGTAGATTAAAGTTGTCATGCCTTCTTTTTTTTTGGAAAGCCAATTGTTAAACCATTTACTAGCACACTCCTAGATTTAGGACATACTTCTAACTCTGTTTTTCCTTCTAACTCCTGATGGGCACAGAGCTACTGGGAATTAAAATAAGCAAATCCCTTGGCTTGGAGACTGTAAAAAATTCAGCTATAAGATAAAGGAAGAAGAGTCATCTTCTACCCAGACAAAAGTGGTGGGCAGGGCTTTCTGATGCTTGTCCAGACAAGGATACAGCCAGCTTCCCTTCTGCCTGAGAATATAGGAAATCTTTACATCAAAGGATTGAGGGATTCTTAGCCTGAATGAAAGGACTTGAGTGGGCTATGATAGTTGTCATTACATATCTATAATGTTATCATAAAAAAGGGGAGTAATATTGGTAATTGGAATTTATATAGTGCTTTACATTTATTTCGTTTACAAAGCACTTTACATTTATTTCTTGCTATCCTCATGACATGTCTGGGAGGTAAGGTATCCCGATTTTACAGATGAGCAAATGGAGGCAGGGAACATGTATGTGACTTGCCCAGGGTCACACAGTTAATAATTGTCTCAGGGAAAGTTCAGTGGATAGTTCAGTGGATTGAGAGCCAAGCCTAATGGCTAGAGGTCCTGTGTTCAAATCTGGTGTCAGACACTTCCTAGCTATGTGACCCTGGGCAAGTCACTTAACCTCCATTGCCTACCCTTTACCACTCTTCTGCCTTGGAGCCAATACACAGTATTGATTCTGAGATGGGAAGGTAAAGGTTTTTAAATTTTTTAAATAAGAAATAATTGTTTGAGGTCACCTTTGAACTCAGATCTTTCTGATCCAGGCTCAGCAGTCTATCTACTCTACCACGTAGCTGCAGGCAGATCAGTGGGAGTGTGTAAATAGAATTAGCTTGAGCCCATTAATAGTCAAAAATCTACTCAACCCCGGCGTGCTAATGATGTCACTCTCACCTCCCTTAGTGGGGAGAGACGAGTTACCCACACATGACAATAAGTAACAAATCAAGAACAAGGACGGCCCTTTGGGCAGTCCAAATCAATGTAGAAACTGCCATTTGTCCATTTGAATTAGAGGTGGACCACAGGAAGTGATGAAAGACACGATCTCTTTAAGTAAGTGAGGAAACTTCCTGTGGGGGAGTTGCCGTCTCGAACTGGAAGAAGAAGCATCTCCTGAGACCACAGACAGCTTACACTCTATATTGTCATGTGGGTAAGTTAGGCTGACTTCCTTGGCCTAGCTGGGCCTATTCTAAACTCTGCCTATCTGGCTGTTGGGCCTTGTGGCTTACAGCTTCATTTATTAAGCTTTATAACCTTCTTCTCTCTCTGTCCAGGCCTTTGGCCTGGACTAGCCTCTTCCTTTTTCTCTTTATTCCTACTTTTTACCTACCAGACTGTAAATAAACTTGCCTCAACCCGATGCTGACTTGGGTCTGATTTAATTACGGAATCAACCTAAATTGTTGATTCCTGGCGGCCACACATTTTAATATATATATCTATAAATACTTAAATTTTCCTTCTTACAGGAGAAAGCCGCAGAAGGAAATTTAGATCTATTTTAAGGAAGCTTTTTCCCCTAGCAGAACTATCCCAAAGTAAAATGAGTTGTCTAGAGAGGCAGTGGGTTCCTCCTCCCCAGAAGTCTTCAAGCAAAGGCTTAATGACAACTTGTCAGTTATGGTCTAGGGAGGATTCTATTTCATGTGATTCTTCTCAGTCAGACCTAAAAGCTAAGGCGCTGACAGCCACAAATAAGCTGTAAGATCCAATGCCACCAGGTCTCTGCCTTTGTCACTGAGCTCAAGGATCTGGCTGGGGAAGTCTGGGCTGGGGAATTATACCTGTACTAGGTTAGTGCCCTTCTGCAATAGGAAGGACTCCCAAAAGATAATCCAGGTACCAGGAACATACTCCAGGTTTTACTCCCTCTGATGAGTTGAAAAGGCCAGACTTCAGTCTTTCAGTCACAGGAGTTCAACTGGGTGACAACCCTTTGACCCTCAAAACTCCTTGATTAACTTGCTTTAGGAATTTAGGAATTAGGGGGTCCAAATATTTCTCTATTTCCTCATCTATATAATACTTCTCTATTTCCTCATATACTTACTCTATAACCTAACCTCTCCCTGTCTCAGTTTCCTCATCTATAAAATGGGGACAATATTAATACCCAGGCTCACTGTAAGGATAAAATGAGGTAATATATCTGGATTTGTTGGGCTTAAAGTATACTGACCATTGGTCTGGACAGATGCTAAAAAGTGGGTCAGCCAGGGGAGTTATATCATTCTCCTTTTAAAAGAGCTTATAGTGGACAGCTAGGTGGCTCACTGTTTTGAGGGCCAGTCCCAGAGATGGGAGGCCCTGGGTTCAAATGTGGCCTCAAGATACTTCCTCACTGTGTGACCCTGGGCAAGTCACTTAACCCCCATTGCCTAGCCCTTACCATTCTTCTGCCTTAGAACCAATACATATTATTGATTTGCAGATGGAAGGTAAGAGTTTTTAAAAATAAATTAATAAAATTAAAAAATAAAAGGGCTTATAAACCATTGGCTATTGAATGGGGAACTCAGCAATGCAAGACTGAAAGTGCTTGTTGGGACATCTCCAAACTTACTTCTCAGAAGCTATTGGGCACAGGCTGTCTTTGCTTTCTCATCTTTACTACTTTATCCATAGCTTTTCTCTTATAGATAAAAACCATTTTTTTCTTCCTGGGACAGCCAACTCAGCTGAAATCCTTGAAGTAACCTTAAACATGAAGATGTATCACGTCCAATTATTCAGGAGTGTCTTGTAATGAGCTCTCTCTTATAGAGATCAGAACACTGGGTAAGAAAGCCCAGCAGCCTAGGGTCACACTCAAATATTTCCTAACAACGTCTGGATGGGAACCAGAAAGGAGAAAAGAAACTCCCCTCTCTGAGCCTAGACAGTCTCCTTCAGAAATCAACCTTCCTTGTTTTTCTCCCAGGGCAATTGCAGGATGGTGATAATAAGGATGAGAGAGAGGCTGGGTACCTGCCAAGTCGACTTCCCTGTGTAACTATCTATATTATGCCACCACCACCACCACTCTTGGTGCTGGCAAAACAAGATTTTTTAAAATAATGAGAGACAAGAGATTAAGAAACTGACTAACAAACTACCCTAAATTCAGCTTTCTGGCTTCATTATCCTCCTTTGCAAGACATAAATTATTTTTCAGGGAGGATAATGATTAGTGACTTCTAAAATATCTTCAGCAAATCAACACTTGTCTGCTCACCAGGCACTTATTGGGGAGTAAAAAGTGCCAACAGAATGCATTTTTCCTCTATCTTGTGGGAATGGGAGAGACCTTTCTGCTAGATCTAGGTCAGTATCACCATGCAAGAGGTAATCTCTTAGATCCCATTCAGTTTTATCAAAAGGAATCTAGAAAGATTCTCTTCAACATGGAATCTGGTTTCCCAACTTCCAGCTTATGTCAGATTTAGCTTTTCCAAAGATTTTTGACTAGATCCCAAAATGAGTTGCCATCCCCTGTTCTTACCTGGCTAACTGAATGGTTCTTTATTCTTGACGTATGTCTAAGCTGTGGACTTCACATTTTATACCATTTCAGATGGGCAGATAAGAGTAAGAACATGTCTTCTATTTTTGTGACCAGGGCAGAAGATGAAGGAAATAATGAAGCAATTTAGCCTCAGCATTTTCAACAACCAAAAATAGTTCCTTTTTTGGAAAAATAGAACAGAAGCAATTTTCTAAACCCACAATATTTATATTCCCACATGTAATGAAACAATAAATGAAAAACCAATTTATTGTGGAGCTAAAATAATTGGGAAAGGTATATCCCCTCTTAGCCTACTTCTTTCTTATAAATGGAAAGTCTAATATACCTCAGATCAGTAAAACTGCAAAGAGCATAAAGCAAAAGAACTCTTAATTGTGTTTTAAATGATATCTCTTAAGCAAGTTGCTTGTCATGTCTGGTTGTGCACCTGGAAATTTAACACTTGGTCTTCCAGCAGCAGGGGCCCAAGTAGTAAACTGTTAAACATTGTCATCAAGCTAGACAAAATTCCAGAAGATAGGAAAACTGATTACTAGGAAGGCTCTGGGAAGGGAAGCACTTGAAGGAAACACTTGGAAATTGCTTTCAAACATGCTGGAAAAGAAATTGGAATGATGCAAATAAAGCTACTGAACTGTACGTGCCTCCTGACCTACTGAGATCCAAGGAGTATATTGCCAGCTAGTGCCAAAATTATTTGAGCAAAAATATGAAACCCGACAAAAAATAAAAAGTTGGAAAACCAATATGTGCCCCACTACAAATAAGGAGTGGTTAACCAAATTATGGAAGGGGTGGGGCAAACTGGACATGGGATTTCATTAGGCGAGGTGCTCACCAATCTTATTTAACCACTTGTTTTTACTGGAGGATAACTGGCAGCAAGATGGATATAGTTTAGGTGCTGATGAGAGGCCTAGGCCTGGGGTAGGCCTATAAATAGGAGGTCCTGGGTTCAAATCTTGCTTCAGACACTTTTTAGGCATGAGATCCTGGGCAAGTCCCTTAACCCTCATTGCCTAGCCCTTATTGCTCTTCTGCCTTAGAACCAATGCACAGTTCTGATTCTAAGATGGATAGAAAGGGCCTAAAAATAATGATAATTTGATGATATTTTGCTTTGTGGTGCTCTCTGCATTTTGGTGCTGCCCTCCTACAAATTGGTGTTAACATCATTATGGATAGGAATCATGCCATTTATACTTCTTTGCTGAACTCATAACAGGGACATAATAAAATATGCATTGTGTACACACTGACCAGAACACAAGAGAAGACATTATCAATACCAGCATTCTAGTGTGAAGGCACCAGAGCCTTGAAACTGGTGCTTACCTTAGGCATGATCTGTACTTTAAACAGTATATTTTGGAAGGAGTATCCATCACTGGCCTGCAGGAAAATGGCATCAGAAGTACTGGCTGAGCCATCATGTGCATAGTAGAGAAGGCCTCTGGCCAGGTCATCCAACCGGAACTGATGGACAGGGGCACCTGGGTCACGCAGAGGCTGGAGGAGCTGGCCATAATGGGGGGCATTTACCACCTCCACCACCACACCTTGTGGGTTGTCGTCATCTCGGATGTCCAGCAGTTGGGTGGTGATGGCAGCACTTCCACCTCTATTAATATGAAGAGCTTCATTCTTTAGTAGATAAGGGGCCTGCAGAGAGAAGAGAAATGGGTCTAAAAGTCAAGAGAAGAACACGGTAGGGTCAAAAGGAATGAAGGTAAACACGGAATACTTCACAAACTACCAAATCATATTCTCTAGAAAAGTGTCAAGTGAACGAGAAGACTGAACCATGTCCAGATAGCTGTGCTCAAAGAATTGCTGCCAATCTCTCACCTAGACTTTGGAAACCCTCAGATTCTCCCAGATATGTCAAGTTTTTGATCTAGCTTTCAAGAAGCCCTCCAGAATCGTGTTACCTCTGGAAGTGGAGGGAACTTTTCATCCTCAATTCCAGGACTTCTTTGGAAGTCTACAACAGGTTCCAGATCTACTGAAAAGTCACCTTTCTCTACCCAGAATCCTTCCAAAAAAGTTGGACTTTACACTTTCATGTTCTGCTAGACTCTGGCTAGGCAACTTCCAAGTCCTCAAGGTCCAAAAACCATCTGAACCTGCAGAGTTAATAGTAGTGATGAAGAGAGAAAAATAAAGCAGCTAATGTCATATACATGTCTGTCTTTTTTTTGGAGGGGGGCTGGTACTGGACTTAGGATTTTACTACTGCAAGAAACTCCACATAAGGAAAACTCCCTTCATTGTTCATTGGTATCTGCTCTATAAATCATACTCTAAAAGAGTTCTCCCTGAGGGCAGTGAAAGGTGAAGCAAGGCCAACATCACAGTGTATGCAGGAGGCAGAAATTGAACCCAGTTCTTCCTGCCTCTGAAGGCAGCTTTCTATTGACCATGCCTCAGTGTTTCTCACATGTTTGTATATGAGGTAACTGAAAGAGGAAGATAGCATGGCAAGTAGAGCAGGAGAAGGAGGTTTCCAGAGGCACGTGAAAGGCATACATTTATCATGCCTTTGACTATGTACAAAAACACCACTTAACACACTTCTGGAAAACTCTACATTCTATTGGACTAAAACTGGTTCGGTTGCTTGGAATTACCTTGTCAAGTGGTATTAAGAGTTCTAACAAATAATAGAAGAAATGGCAAGTTTGGAAGTACAGTGATATTCAGGGTTGGAGAGATTCCATTTGGTCATTCCATATCACTTATTCTATAGAATTATGAGTTTGAACCAATGAAATCATAAATACTAATGGAAGAAAGAAAACTCAGTAGTGAATGCCATATTTCCAAGCATCCTCTTCTTCAGTCAAGGGCCATTCATGGAGAGAATGTATCCACTAAAGCTTTAGTGGTGGCTCATCACCCCCTACCACACTTAATAAGCTTCGATGGTTTCCTATGACCTCCAGTCTTTCATAACCTAGCCTCCTCCTACCTTTCCAGTCTCATTACACTTGCCTCCACAACATAGACTCTTTGATCCAGTGACACTAGCTAACTGGCAGTTCCAAGAACAAGAGCCTCCATTTCTGGACTCTGGGCACTATTTCTGACTGTCTTCCTTGCCAACCCAAAGTTCGCTCTCTTTTCTACTGATTAGTGACCTCTCCAGCTTCCTTTCAGTCCTAACTAAAATTCTACCTTCTACAAGAAGTTTTCCCTAACCTCTTTTAATTCCACTGCTTTCTCTTTTTAATTATTTCCTATTTAGCTTGTAGTTAGCTTGCTTTATGTATATTTACTTTCACGCTATCTTCTTCATTTGATAGTAAGCTCCTTGAAGGCAAGGATTATCTTTTACCTCTTTTTATATCTCCAGTATTTAGCTTGGTGCCTAACACACAATAGGCACTTTATAAATTTTACTGATTGCCTGACTGAAAGAATAGCAAAAAGAATGGAAGAAATAGCAAAAACTTATGGGTTACATTTTACCCTTAAAAATATTGTTTTAAGCTTAATGCATGTTTAAAGTCATTTCAGAATTAATGAGTTTTGATTATCAGCATCTCAATGCCTCTTTTAATTTATTTCTCTTACAACTTTCCTCCATAACAGTGGATACTTAGGAACATTGACTGTTGGCAGAGAAAGTCTAAGGAAATGGGAAAGGAAAAAATGAAAATGAGGCTTACTGAATTATGATGAAGGCTATAATACAATTAGTCATCTCATAAAAATAAAAGCTCCCTAGGATAAATGGTATGCTAGATTGCTCAGGTTTCTACATAGCTAAGGATCTGACCCCTTAAGCTTCTCAAATACTACAAGGATCCATATTTATTCAGAAGCACAGAATCTTCTAATTGGAAGGGACCCATAACTGGAAAGGCCATTGAGTCTATCCCATACTTGACCAAAACTGCCTGTATAATTTCATCAACATGGGGCCTAGTAAGGTAGATTACAATTCTTTTGTAACTTAGTAGATGGTCCTATAGAGCTGGGGTGATCCAAAACATATCACTTCTTGGCCAACTTGGTGTTGAGTATCTTGACAACAACAAACAAAAATTGGATTGGCAATCTTCTTAAAATGTATTACCTATCTCGTGCCTTCTTTTTTAGAATATAATAAAAACAATTTTCCCATTTTCTCACTGAGTTAAGGTCACATTACCACTATAAATTCCAAATATTGTAAATTTGGTAATCCTAGCAATGCTGGGACCTAGTGAGAGGGGTGTCTGATCCCATGCTAAATGACCTTGGTGATTTTTGAGTCTTTCTGTCTGTTTTAAAATTGTTTTTCTCCTCTCTGACTGCCTGACTTTAGTTCTTGCAGGTTTGCTTATAGGAGTCACTCTTCCCATTTCTAATTTATGGCTACTAATCTGCGATAAACTTGAAAACAGAGTTTGTCAGAATTCTGTGTTAAGTAAAAGTAAAAAGGAACTGACAGAAGGGCTTGCCTATCTTTGCCTTGAATAGGATATTCTGGAAGGAGCATCATTCCTCAATCAGATGGATATGGGAGAGTGCAATTAACTTTATGTTTCCTGCTCAGAAGCCATTTCTATTTGCTTCCTTCTTCTTCTAACATATATTCCATATAGTTGAACTTTAGGTAAGATATTACTCTACTCATTATTCAGCAGTTGTTAAAATGTCCATTACACCTACTAACCCATGGGGCAAATCTATGGTAACTGAGTAAAAGTCTTTCATTTGTGAAGTAACAATTATCTGTGGCAACTCATGTCACCAACAAAAAAAGAGAAAAAAATCCAAGATTACAAGATTCTAAACCTTTAATTTTCCCTTTTTGTTGAATTCAGTTACACCCTCTTGGAAAACAGCCTAGAAGTTAGTTTAAATGAAACTCAGCACTGCCTAGAAGCAGTCAATCTCATTGAACACTGGGTATGAAAAGGAAATTTTGAATGCCCTTAAGAGTTCTGTGTGGGTGTCTGTGTGTTGGGGAATTGGGTGGGGGGAAATGGAAAGAATAATGGGGAAAGGGCAATTCTTCCCTCAGGATCAGAGACTGAGAGCTAAAATGGCTTTCCAATGCCATCAAGTCTAGCGCTTAGATGGTACAGTGGAGAAAGTGGAGTCAAGGAAGACCTGGATTCAAGTCCAGAGCCAAGATGCTTTCTATCCCTTTGTCTCCTTGAGTTTTCTCATCTATTAGAAAGGGAGAGAGAAAACAGAAATAATAGAAGCAACTACCTCCTAGGATTGTTATGAGATAAAATGTGCAAAGCACTTTGCAAACTTCAAAGGTCTGTGTAAATGCTAGCAATTGTTATCCTTATTACTATATTTGAACCTCATTTTACAGGTGAGGAAACTAAAGCCCAGGGTAATTAGATGATTTGCCCAAGGTCACACAAGTAGTATGCATCAGAAGTAGGATTTGAACCTAAGTCCTTTGACTCCAAAATCAGTGATCTTTCCCCTTTAACATGATACCTCCCCCAGTTTAGTGTCACCCCATTATAAGTACACCCAGCAAGCATACAGTTATCCTTCATGAGTAAGCCACCCTCCTAACTGGATATTCTTTCAAGTTCTCTTCTAAAATCTGAATAGGGTTCTACCTCCATTGAGGTTAAGAAACTTGACAAAATTATGCCCTAGGAAGATGGCAACAGGCCAACAAGCATCAGGCCTAGTGAATTCATGTAGCCTACTGTGCACTACACAAAGCATGTTTTCTTCAGGGTTAACTCATGTTCTTAAAATACTGTAAACATGACAATAAGTGGTCTTTCAAGATGAGACTTAAAAAGCCCAAATAGTAAAATCTCATAAAGACACAGCAAGGAGCCAAAGAAAACAAGTGTCCTTTGAAACAGAAACATATAACTTTCTTCCCAACCAACTTTTTTTGATTCAAATCTTTCTTAAAAATCACATAAGTCCTCCCCACCCTACCACCCTGTCCCCTACAAAATACATTACCCATTTAAGTGGTATTAATGTTGTCTGATTGACACAGTATTACCACAGTCATGTGATGTGAAGCCACAGAGGATTATCCATCCCCCAAAAGACCAGCTGGAAAAGTCTGTGCATGAGAATGACCTCAGCAGACTGTAATGTGAGCAAGAGAGTCCTTAGCTTTAATATTAAGACATAAAAGGGGAAATAGCCAAATTGATTTATGTGATGATGTCTCAAAAAAGCTAGAGAGAAGAGATCAAAAACTGAAAGCAATAAAAATCATTAACTCAATAACCTTCTGTCCCCCAAATCTCATCTTTAGAAAATGTCACCAGGATAAAACATTCTCTCCAATTGGTACTTGAGTTTCTGGCAATACCAACTCTATATTTTAAATGAACTTCAACTCAGATGAGAAAATTTTTTGCCAGCATTAATCTTAATCCCTTGGCTCAGTTGGTGGAAATTATTTTGTTAAAAACAGAGAAAAAGAAAAAAAACATTGGCAATGAGTGAATGAGGCCTTTTGGGTTCATGTTTATATGAGAGCTATTTTGTGTTTTAATTACATACAAAAGAAATACCTTCTCTTGACTCAAAAGGCATTACATAGTTCTAAATATTTATGGAAAGAATTTAAATGAAATTAGCTTGCAACTAATTAATTATAGTTTGATTCCCTGAATCATCCTTAACATGGGCTTCTTAAATCAGAAGACCCTCTAATCACTGGTCATTTTTAAGTTCACACAGTGTGTGTCTCTTAGTGTTTGCAGCTGTCCTTCCTGGGGCTCTTCCCTCATTCTATGTTCACACATGATGACCCTTCAAGTGCATGAGGTTTAATTAATCAAACTTCTATCACAAATATTTATGCCAGACATATAATTGCAACTTGTCAGCAATGAACTATGAGAACAGAATGCCATTGCTCTGAGTTTTATGATATTCACCAGCTCTACTTTTATATTGCACTACTCTTGTCTTTTATGTATACCAATGTCCTATACCACGGTTTATCAAACTATAGCCAGAGGGTAAATCTGGCCTGTGAGCCAAGAACAGTTTTTATATTTTTAAATAACATTTTATTGTATTTAAAAAGTGTAAAAAAATACCCTTAGCTTGGGGTCTGGCCCGCCTCAAAAGTGGCTTAGGCCTTGTAGTTTGATGATTCCTACCCTATACCAACAAAATCACAAGTCTAGTCCAACCGAAATGGATTCTTTTAATAGTTCCAGGGATTCCACAAGTCACAGTGAGAAAACTCCAACAAACCGTGCATACCAGCACCTAGTCTGCAATTAATAGTTTTACAGAATTGCTTGATGGCACTAAGAGATCAAAGTACTTGCAGTTGGTCACATGGCCAGTATGTATCAAAAATGCTACTAGAACCCAGATCTTCCCAAGGAGAAGGGCAGCCTCCTCATTATACAACACTGACATTATACTAGATTACACACACACACACACACACACACATATCTATACATTTATATATTGGATATGATTATCATATTCTGAGGGATGACCAATGGATGACCTGATTGCTTGTACCTTTTAGGAAATGTAAAAGACGTAAAAGAAGTGTTCTACCACGATGGATAGATCTTCTGTGGAAAACTAACAGATCATGGACACAAATTACAAAGGATAAGGAGATGGGGTAGGTTTTTGAGCTACAATCCTAATTGGGATAGACATTCCAAGAAAATGTCTCTCTCCACTAAGTACTAGATAAAAGATGCAAATAACAAAACACCAATAAACTAGTTTAATGAATATTCTAGTCCCTGTAGATTGATCCAAGTCACACCAAACATATTTACGAATGCAAGGAAACTCTAGCATCCACTGCTCACCCTACCTACTGTGCCCGTGATGCTGGTGAATGAAAATAGTCTTGGCCTGGTATTTAGGAAACCTGAGTTCTAGTTCCATTTTCTTTCCACAACTGTGAGCCCTAATATGAAGCCATCTCTGGTTCTCTGGGTCCCCATCTATAAATGGAGGGTCTTGGGCTAAATTGAGGGCTCGTACCTATTCTGAGCCCTGGACCCTTTTTGGCAGACCAGTGAACACCACAGATCCCTTTTCAGAATAACGTTCTTTTTTAATGCATAAGTTACATAGGACTACAAAGGAAACCAAGCATATTGACATATAGTTATCAAAATATCCAAGAAACAAGTTAACAGACCCTGGATTGGATAAGATGGAAACAATGTAAGTTGATTTCTCTTTAGCCTCGTGGAGTTACCCAGTGGCACAGTCTGGTAACTCTGCAAAGCTAAGTCTAGCACAATTAGTAGAAAGTTACTATTGAGAGCTAGATAGTAGAAAGACTGGGACTAGAACTGAGGTTTCACTATTTAATTTAATACTCATAAGATTCCTTTAAGAGAGGGAGGATGGATATTGTGTTTTCCATTTTATTGATCAGAAAGCTAAGGCTCAAATAGGTGAACGGCTTTGACTGAGGTCATCAAGTAAGTGGCAGAGTGGGGACTTGAATCTAAGTCTTCTGACTTTGACTCAAATGCTATTTTTGTTGCCATCATCTTCCTTGTTGTTGTTCAGTCTTTTTCAGGAGTGGCCTCTTTGGGGGGGGGGGCTTTCTTGGTAAAGATACTGGAGTGGTTCACCATTTTCTTCTCCATCTCATTTTAAAGATAAGGAAAGTGAGGCAAACTAGTGTAAATGACTTGCCCAAGGTAACACAGGTGGTAAGTGTCTGAGGTCAGATTTGAACTCAGGTCTTCCTGATTCTGCCATCTAGCTGCCCTTATTTAACTGATACCCTTCATTGCCCTATAGCAACACAATCCCTGGTGACCTTTTCCTTGGGAAAAAAAAAGTGAAGGCAGCAGGAATTTAGTGCAATTCCTTATGATCTTATTTCCATGAATTTGCTGGACTCTTGAGGTTTCAATAACAAATCATCTTAGGCTAGATATCTACACTAGAGTTTGTAATTACCTGTGTGGAAAATGCTTGGACACTGATTAGTTGTGGTTCAGAGAAGAATTGCTGGTCACTCACTTTCAGGGAAAAATGGCCTTTCCTAAAACAAGTAACCAAGAAAGAAACAAAAACAAGTTATATATAAAGTCAATCATTAAACAAAATCATGATGAAATCTTTATGTGTTGTACAAACATAATAAGGCTACAGGTGGCAATCATTCAACAAGCATTTATGAGTTTCTGACTTGCTCCAGGCATTGAGTTAAACACTGGACATAAAAAAAAAAATTCAAAAATGGGTTCCTTTCCTCAATCCTTTACATTGTGCTTCCTCAAGAGCCAGGACGCCATTTTGTCTTTTTTTTTTTTTTTTTGCATGTCCAGAGATCAGCACAGAGCCTGACACAAGAAATACTTAATAAATGTAGGCAACAGCCTCCTGTGTGGTCTCTATGCCTCAAGTTTCTCCACTCTCCATTTCATCCTCCATTAAGTGATTTTCCTTTAGCACAGACTGAACAATATCATTCTTCCACTCTAGTGGCTCCCTATTGCCATGGAAGTAGAGTAGAAACATCTCTTAATTCTCTTTTAAAGCTCTTCTCAACTTGGCTCCAATCTGGCTTTGTATTATCCTTCTCGTCATATGCTTCTGATACAGCCTCCCTGATCTTCTCTCTGCTCTTCACAAAGGGCATTTCCTACACCTTCCATACTGATGCTGAAGTTAATGAAGATACCTGATTGGCTTAGGGCAACACAGCTCAGAACTCTAAAACCCAAGAAATACATGAGCCCCAGCCTCTCTAGTAACTAGGATTAAAGTTATAAATCACCATGTCTATCCAGGTTTAACTATTGAAATGTGCTTGAGGGTGGTAGCTAGGTGGTTTGGTGAACAGTGAGCTGGGAGGCCCTGGGTTCAAATCTGACTTCAGACATTTCCTAGCTATACACAGTATTAATTCCAAGACAGAAGGGAAGGATTTAAAAATATATATTTGGCTTCAACATTGTTAGCCTCAATTTGCATTCACAGAATGTACTCTGTCTGAGGTAAGATGAGACCACTGTGGGTGTGCTACATGGCAGAGGAATGTTGGATCAGTTTGAAAAATTAAGCAGTTATTCCATACAGTCAATAATTAAGAATTGACTGCACTGTTACAGTCTCATTTTTAATATGCTTGGAAATTAATAATTCCAATCAGAGTGTGTTTCATGATAAAATGATGAATTACATATTCCATCTAGAAGATGAAGACAGAGCAGCTGGGACAGCTGTGTCTATGATAGATTCTGTCTCCATTGGACTTCACAGATATGTAATTGTGCTGGGAACTTTCCTGTCACATCAGAGAATTACCCATAATTATGTGATAAAGTGAAAATGTCTGTAACGGAAGCATATTTGCTGAACAGTTACAAGGAGATGGCAACAGTCAGATAAAACTGCCTCATATTTTGGCAATATCTATCATCCCAAGAAACTAAGAGGCTGCTGTTTGCAGGATGATGTTGAAAGGAAGGAGAGAGAGAGAGAGAGAGGAGGCAGAGAAGAAAGAGAACATGCTCAATCACCTGGGCTTGTCTTTACTGTGCAAAAAACGTACTCTCTTCTCTTTCAGATCATCCCAATTAAAATGGTCAGTGACCCCCAAAGGGACCTCTTTTCCATTTACCAGGAGCACCAAATGGCCATTGGTAGGGATGCTGACAACATGGAATAGGAGGTCTGTGACTCTGCCTTCTAAATCATGGCTATTCAGCAAGGAGAAATCCAGGGGTCGCACAGAGCCAATTCCCACTGCAAGGGAAGCATTTGCCTGAAGGATATGAATATAGGAGCTACCTAGGGGAAAAAAAAAACACAAAATAGCAATATGAGACACGGACACATTTACTGTTTCTTTGTCATATTACCTATGCTTGTATGTTGATGCAGAACTACTTAAAGAAACTGGATAAAAATCTAGTTCAGTGGATATGATGGGAAGAGTCTATGGCAAACGAGGGCTGGGCTTTGAAGTCGGGAAGAAGTTGAGTTTGAACAGACACTTGACAGGCTTTGGGAAGCTCACTTAACTTCTCTGGATCTCAGTTTTCTCATCTGTAAAATGAGAGTTTGGAATTGATGACTTTTAAGGTCAAATCTATGTTTCTTCTACTGAACTTAAAATCTATGCTTCTGGAGACTGCTAGATGGCTTGGTGGATTTGAGAGCCAAGACTAGAGATGGGAAGTCCTGGGTTTGAATCTGGCCTCAGACACTTCCTAGCTGTGTGATCCCGGGCCAGTCATTTAATCCCCATTGCCAGCCCTTATCATTCTTCTGCCTTAAAATCAATACACTGTATTGATTCCAAGACAAAAAGTAAGAGTTTTTTTTAAAAAAAAGCTATGCTCCTTTGATATGTGATCATTCTAATCCAAGTCATCTGCATGTAGATCTCATTAAGACAGTTCTTAACCAAGGTCTATGAATATATATCAAATAGTTTGAATAGAATTGGGATTAATTGTTCTTTAAATGTTTGATAGAATTCACTTATGAATCCATCTGGCCCTGGGGATTTTTTTCTTGGGAAGATCATTGATGGCTTGTTCAATTTCTTTTTCTGAGATTTAAGTATTCTATTTCCCCTTTTGTTCATCTGAGTAATTTATATTAAATTTCTCTTAGTGCAATCCTTTTTTATCCATAGATTATATTTTTTGGTATATCCCCCTAAACAGCTTACAACCATACTGTTGTTGGTGTAGGCAGGGTCCCAGGGCCCTGAATTTGGCCTATGCCCATACTTGGAACTTTGGGGGGGGGGGAGTGTCAGTCAGCATTCCTCTATGTGCAGTTTTGCTTCCAGTTCACCATATCCTGTGAAAATCAACTCTCTCTGACTACCTTTCAAGTTGTGTTCAGTGGGAGAGCCTCCTCAACTCTGACTATTGGTTTTTGACTCCTGTCATTTTGAGGTGCTTTTTAAAGATTGGTTTGAAAGGACTGTCACAGCCATTTCAGCTTTTGTTGCTACTAAGTCACTATCTTGACTCCACTCTCCCCATGAACATTTTAAAAGATGTTTTTGATATTGCAATATGATTAGTTTTCCTTGTAATAGTATCAACATTATTGGGTACATTTAAAAACATTCTGAGAAAGGGACCAGGAGCTTCACCAGTCTTGCCAAAGGGGTCCATGAACTCCTGAAATAAGCTAAGAAGCGTGTGACTGCAATCAAAAATAGAATTGTCAAAATCTGTATTGTTGGTACAAGGATATATGAGTAGACCATCTTAATTTGATTAATTAGATTAAATCTAATCTTGGATTAGATTTCTGACACCATGTTTATTAAGACACAAAATTAACCCAGTATCAGAAATCCTAAAATTCTGTTGCACCACTAGGGATAAAATATCCCTACCAGGGATTTTGTAATATAAGGATGCAATTAGCCCTATCCCAAACAATGATATTTGGAATCCAATGGCTAGAACTTCCTCATACCCAGATTACAAAAGGCAGTTTTGAAATGCTGAATTTGGGGGAGAAGTATTATATTGTACATGTATTCTATAGTGCTGGCCAAAGAGTAGGTGCTCAAGAAATGCTTATTAATTGAGGAAAATGGCAATTAACTTTCATCGGATGATTTCTCTGCTCCATGCTAAAAATGTATTCAGTCAGCTAAATTCTCAATTACTGCAGGATTTACAAATGGGAGAGCAAGTCAGTCAAGGATGATAAAAATTAATGACAATAACAAAATAACTCCAGAAATTTACTAAATTTAAATTGCTATCTGTTCAAATGTCAATTTTAATTCAAATCAACAGCTTTTGATATTGTAAATCATATATTAATGCATTTGGAGAGACTACCTTCTGGTTTCGTTAGAACATTCATAATGGAAAGGCGGTCCCTTTGTTTCAGAAATGTGCCCTTAACAGATATTCATTCATAGCACACGCGCCTGTGGTCTCTTGGTAGATACAATTACATCCCAACTGATCATTCTATATATTGACAAATTGGGTTGCTGTAAATGGATTTCTATTTTCTTCCATTAAAAAAGCCTACGGTATACTGGCTCAGCTATCATCCTTTGCCAAAATCCATAAGAAGCCCTTTGTTCCTAAGCAACTCAAGATGCCCACACAAAAGTGGGAATACTGTAAGTGATATCTCGTTAAACAAATGCTGCCTTTCCTGCTGACAACACAGCCTTCCCATTGAGAAAGTGTCGGTGAATTCCCAGGACTGTCAGATGAGAATCCCTCAGCAGGCACTCACCATGACACGTTCCATTCTGGAGGTAGCCAGAAAAGCCAGGACCACAGCTGGAAACACAAAGCCCATTCTTGAGAGACATGCCATAGTCACAGAGATGGCAGTGTTCCTCATGGCTACACTCCAAACACCCTGGGGGACAAGCTGTCAGGAATGGGAAACAAAGAAGGCAGCCCTGTTAGTCTTGTCAGAGGTTCTAGGGAGTTCCAAAGCCTCCAGTCAACAGTTAAAGCAAAAAGAGAACAAAACTCCATAACCAACATTAAAGAAGACTTTGATTACTGCACAGAAAATTATTCTGACCTCAAAAGGGAATCAATTCAGAGGTCAAGCAGAATGGGATTTCATACCCCATAATAGTATACAGTCAGCATACATGCAACAAGAATTTACTACATTTTAATGCATGTAAAAAATTGTACAGAGCACCAGGAGCAAAGGGAAAAATAAGATCTAAATAAGATATGGGCCCTGCCCTTGTGCTATGTGTCTCATTCTGTATGTCTATCACACAGAAGAACATAATGAATGATATGGTACAGTATCTATTTAGATTATACATTAACATTTTAGAATATATTGACTATTTTGTGTGTGTATATTCATGTTTGCATATATACACACATATAACTGATCCTAATTATTTACATATTCTTTATTTGCAAATTTGCCTACCTGCTAAAATGTATTTGTTACCTCAAAATCAATACATGCTGAGATTTTGTGTTCATTCATGGACATATAAAGAGCAGAAAGAAAAATCTGACTTGCCCAATGTAGCTATTCCAGACTAAAGTAGAATATGGTAATGTACACTGTCTCTTCTTGTTTTAGCTCTTATACTAAAAGGAATTGTCATTACTGCACTATTCAGTATCTAGTTTTTCACATTCTGTGCTTTTAGTAGTGACCTGAGGGGTTTTAAATGTCCCCCAAGCATAATGCTGAAGCACTATGTAGATTATGTATGAAGGAAGAAAAGAAGGAAGGAAGAAAAGAAGGAAGGAAGGAAAGAAGGAAGGAAGAAAAGAAGGAAGGAAGAAAAGGAGAAAGGAAGGGAGGAAAGAAGGAAGAAAGAAGGAAGAAAGAAGGAAGAAAGAAGGAAGGAAGAAGGAAGGAAGGAAGGAAGGAAGGAAGATGTACTATGTGCCAGGTGCAAAATGCTTTAGAAATATTATCTCATTTAATCTTCACAACAACCCTGCAAAATAGGTACTATTATTAACCCACTTTACAATTGAGGAAACTGAGCAAGCAGAAATTGTGGCCAGCCCAGGGATACATGGCTAGTAAGTGTTTGAAATTAAATTTAAATTCTATGTCCAATACTCAGTCTACTGCACCATCTAGCATAAGATGAAAAGAACAAGATGAAAGGGTAGAAGTGTCTGTTCCACTACAAGGAGCACACACACTAAAGTTGGAAAGGTCCTGGAATAGAAATCACAAGTCATGGATTCTAGTCCTGACTGCCTGTTATTACCAAGTTACTAAAGATCTTTGAGCCAATTCCCTAAGCTATAAAGCAAGAAATAATATTATCTCTCTTTTCTCACTTATAGGAATCTGAGATGAATAAGAAAGTGTATAGAAACACCTTATAAAAATGAAGAATAAAACAAGCAGAAGCAAGGGAACATTATATATAGCAAGAGAAATATTCTTTGAAAAAGGACTCTCTCAAGAGAAAGAACTAATAGAAATAAGTAATATACAGTTACATAGATATACACAGATATACCCATATCTTTTTGTCAGTTATGCCTTCTCTAGTGTGGGGAGGGAGAGAGTTAATTTAGTATATTTATATTTTAAATGTTACAAATTCAGGGTTTTAAAAAGTCATACAACCATAAGTTATTATCCTGCTCCCAAATTTCCATTCAATTCCTTCCCAAATGCCTCATTCATGCTGTTAAGAGATGGGACCAATGCAGAATTCTCACAGGTGATGTCAGAAGCAGGCTCCTACCCTGCCCATGAGCATCACCAATAAGCTGAATTTCCACTGCCTGAGGACGAACCTGGACAATCTTTAAAGATTGATTAAAGATAAAAAGGCTCTTCTCTGAAGGGCTGGCCCTCAGATGACAAGTGTTTTCTAGCCACATCATTTCAACAAATCTACTTGGCTAAAGGGAGTTACAATCTGTGTCTGGGGGGTGATGAAATCATGAATCTTTGATGGTTTCTTAAAGATGGGTGGAGGGGGCGAGTTTGGAACATTTTTTCCCCTAAACATGAAAAAATGAGTTTGAAAATGTTCACTCCCTTGACACTGGAGAAAAGGCAATTGAAAGTATTTGGTTTCTTTGGTTTTAGCCAGAAGCACTCTTATAGACACAAAAAGATATTTTCATCTATGCTGTAATCATAAAGATTGCCAGTTGGTCCAATCTTTGTTCTGATAATTCTAGCCCCTTGGCAATAGGGCTGATTTTTAAAATTCATCTCTCAATAGAGACCTTACTTCAACTTAATGTCTTTCCATTCCATTATATATTAGTTTAGGATCTTCCTTCCTAAAGACACTTAGGGGTGGGAATTATTTGTAGAAAGGAATTAATAGATTGAATTTTTATAAACTATTGAACTTTCTCAAACAAGCCTCACCTGTGCATCTCTGTGTCCTGCTGTCTGCATAATATCGCTGGCCACATTTCTGGATACACCGGGATTCAAAAAGGAAAAATGGTACTTCACAGTGAGTGCATTCGTGGGGACCCAGACACTGGAGACAATGATCATCACAGCCTAAAAAACATATGTGAAATGAGCAACAACTTGGAAGAGTTAAAAGAACAGCTGAAGATACCAAAAGTGTGTAAAAATAATGGACCTGGGGCAGAGAGGTGGCTCAGTAGCCAGGTCTAAAGAAGAAAAATCTTGGGTGTAAATCTGGCCTCAGATGCTTCCTAGGTATGTGACCCTGAACTTAACCCCAAATGCCTAGCCCTTACCACTCTTCTATTTAGCATCAATTCTAATACAAAAGAAAGGTTTGTTTTGTTTTGTTTTTTAAATCAAGGACCTTATAATTAATTACTCCCAAAGAAGGATTCAAGGCATGGCAGAAACTATTGACTAACATGCCTACTTTCCCATGTCTATAAAATCTCCTCAAGAAAAACCTGGTTTGAGAAAGATAGAGGCAGGCTTTCATAAATTATATTCTCATATGGAGAACACAAGGTCCTTCTGTACTCATTGCTTGATGATTATAAAAAATATTGATTGATTAGATTGAAATTCTGCCCTAAATGTTCTCTTCCAACAAGGTATGTACCATGTGTATGCTAAAATCAGATAATAACTCTTATGATTCTCTTATTACTAATACAAAATGATGTCCAAAACAGAAAGACCTGCATGCCCCCCAAAAGTATGCCACTGACTTAGGGCCCAAGGCAGACATAAAATGTAAGAGGGATTCTTTAATGATAATGAGATTCTCACAAGTTCATGAACAGGAATGTGCTGATTGCATTAAGCCCTGGAACAGAGTTTACTCAATAATATAGTACATCCGTATCTCAGGAAAAAAAATGTCTAGTTTAACTATCCCAGAGGGAACACATCAAATGGATAAAGTTGTGTCTCTTGTTCATAAGACAGAACATAGAGCCAGTAGTACATATAAGCTTGGGCACTGCAAAGAGATAATAAGCCAAGCCCAGAATTGATTAAGTGGAAAGTATTCTTTTATTGCCCCTAAATTTCTCCCTGAAACAAAGGCTCAGTTTTTTAAGCATCAATATTCTTTCAATGATCATTTAAGGACGTGGTATGGTTTGCCAAAAAAGGAATGGAGAGGTGGTTATGAGCAGGTTACAGAACTACCCTGGGAGGTACATAATAATAGCAGAAGCAGAGGTGTCTTCATGTAGCTAGAGCAAGGGAGAACCAATGGACTGTCTAGGCATTACAATGATATGCATGCTATATCAGGAGATCAGGAGATTCCTTACTTCTGCAGAACATTAGGTAGTCCCAGTAGGAGAATTATGGAGAGGATACAAAGGAAGAGAGAAAAAAGACAAAAAGACATGGATGGAGTGAAATCTAACTCTGTTAGCAGTTCTTAACTCAATCTATCAAAAGATCAAAATACATAGCAGTGATTCTCCATCCAACATCCATTTCTGACATACCTCCTCTATACCTTGTGCTCAGACTTAAGGAAAATACAAAGACAGATATGTTCGCTGTCTCTGAAGAGTCTGACATCTAATATTTTCAAAGGGATTAACAGAGAATTAGGCCCTGGGTTAGAGCTGATGGTCATATCAGGTTTTAGCTAGAATTATGACAGCCACATGTCTGACTTCCCTGTATCATCATTTCACTGGCATGTAAACCTTCAGTAATTCCCCCTATGATTAGGGGCACTGCAGATGGAACCTCTCATTGCTTTCTTTTATATCCCTTACTTTGAGTGGCATTTTCTGAATAACACAACATATATAAAAGCCATCAAGTATTGGTAGATGTTGGGTAACTGGTCTAAGTAGTATTCACTTAAAGATGAAGAGAGGGCAAGAAAGAGCAGAAGTGGCTAGAAAGTCAGTAGGAAGGTATGGAGGTATGGAAAGGAAATAGTCAAAGGTCTGTCCTGCTACACGTTATTGAATATTTGGCAGTATTTTCAGTAGAACTTAATGTGAACAATGACAATAATATCATAAAACAATTTTGAAATATTTTAAAACTCTGATCAATGAAGTGATAAGCCACTATTCCAGAAGACTGAAGGTGAATCATATTACCTAAGAAGTGATAAACTTAAAATATAGCATGAGACATATCTTTCTGGATATAGGTAATCTAGATATTTACTTTACTGGAATATATGCATCATGTCATCAGGGTTTCCTTTTTCTTCCTTTTTAAAAATAATATTCAATTATGGAGAGTGGGAAATGGGATGGAGAATTAACAAATGCTTGTAAAAAAACTGTCAGTCAATAAATATATATTTAGGATCTCCTACAGGCTAGACCCCATGCTAAGTGTTGGGCTTAAAAGAAGAGAAAAAGACAATCTCCGTCTTCAAGGAGTTCACACTCAAATTTGTAAAGAATTTCCCCTTTTAATTGCTTGTTGGCTCTGGGAGGGGAGAGGGTAAAGGACAGAGAGAAAAATGAATCATGTAAATGTGGAAAATATTTTAAAATAAAATAAAATGTTAAAAAAGGATTTCCCCTTTTATAACAGTATCTGAGGTCCATGGAAAGACCATCATGCACATAGAGCCTTATTCTTTAAAAAATAAACAAACAAAAACATTATCTTCCATCTTAGAATCAGTACTGTGTATTGGTTCCAAGGAAGAAGAGTGGTAAGGGTTAGGCAATTGGAGTTAAGTGACTTGCCCAGGGTCAGCCAGCCAGGAAGTGTCCGCGGTCACATTTGAACGCAGAACCTCCTATCTCCAGGCCTTGCTCTCTATCCACTGAGCCACCCAGCTGCCATGAGACTTACTCTTGCAATGGTCTAAGTCCCTGTAATAGGAAAGAG
The DNA here is from genome assembly GCF_016433145.1 of Gracilinanus agilis. Taxonomy (NCBI): domain Eukaryota; kingdom Metazoa; phylum Chordata; class Mammalia; order Didelphimorphia; family Didelphidae; genus Gracilinanus; species Gracilinanus agilis. The sequence goes on along the minus strand of NC_058135.1, from coordinate 35,821,541 downwards.
AACACTGTTCCACACAAATGCTGTTCTGGAGCACATAACCATCCATGCACTGAAGGCAGTCTGTACTCAGTGGACCCTGGCACGAATTGCAGCTCCAATCACATTCTGAAAAGAAGAAACAAATCTAAATAGGATGAGCCACCTTTCTGTACACATGGAACACGGTGTTTAATACCCCCTGGAAACTATCTGTGGCTATGAGCTCACTCAGCTCTAGTGCTCCAGGCTCCTATACACCATCTTATCTTTATTTGGAACTCCAATACAAACATATACTTAATTACAGCCCCCTATTTTCACAGAGACATATAGGTTTTTTGATTCTTACTTTTCCAAAATAGTAACTAGAAGGTCAGCAACAAAGAAGGAGAGATGCTGTCACCATGGGAAACCCAGAAGCATTTTACACACATTACTCAAAGAATGGATGTTGGCTACTTTATTGAAGAGAACAGATCTTGTAGAATTTATCTCCATTTGGAGAGAAATGTTCAACATGATGTGATAAACCAAACATTTGGTGCAATGAAATCCATCCATTCCAAAAGGATCTATGGGTGTCACTGAATGTATAGCACTGTGCTGGGGTGAAGTATGGTAACTGAAATTAACAGTACTTTTGGGGAAATGGAGAAATAGGTAGGGAATGAGAGGGGAAACACCAACACAGCTGGATAAAAGTAGCCCACAGCTGATTAGGGAGAGGTAACACAATAACACACTTAGCTGGGGAAACAAATAGAAACAGAAATCACCACAGCCAGGGAAACAGTTTAAGTGGGTTCTTGAAGACTGGGCAGGAGACTACCAGGAAGTTTTATAAAAAGAGTTGTTTAATGTTTTACAAGGACAGATAATGAGGTGAAAGGGATAACTTAAACCTTAAGTCTATGGCCAACTGTCAAGGAATGTTGATTAGGGGAAAATGGCTCCTCCTCTACTCTATCTATAAACAGACAGCTCTGGCAGGGTTGACAAGGCAAAGGGATTTGGGAATCTCACAAAGTACGTCCCAGGATGGTATCCAGATGAAATCAAGATACAGGAAAATTTCAGGAAACAAGTTAAATCCAATAAACTAGAGAGTACAGGGCTTTCTGTAGTTGTACACCAATGACAGGAAAAGCACCTAACTCAACCTAGATCTTGATTGAATATCCCTCAGTGATTCAAGCTTAGCTCTTCTTTTGAGATCCCAAATAAGTCCACAGGCTAGTTAGTTGATCAGTAGCCATAGCCTCCAGCTTCTCCAGGGGAAAACTGTCAATTTTCTCCTAGTCTCTGAGGACAAGCCTCTCTCAACATTCTGGGTTTGGAATGTTCACAGCCCCAGCCAGGTTTTTGCTTGATCTGCTTTTTACTCACTATAATAAGTTCTATATATACATTTCCTATAACAGGAGGTGCAAAAAAAAAGAAATCTGAATTTGGAGCCACAGGCTCTAGGTTCTATTACATTTCCCTAGGCTTATATCCTTGCCTGGAGAATAAAGATATTTTACTAGTTATGTTCTGTCCTAGACACCATGCTAAGGATTGGGTTTACTTACTCTCTTGGTAATTTTACAAATTCCCATTGGTTTAACTCATAATTTCTATTAAAATGCCTCATAAACTTCTATGTTAAGCTCTAGCCTCTCTCTCAAGCTTCAGTCCCACATAACCAACTGCCTATTAGGCATTTTAAACTGGACAACATGGAGACAACTCAATTGCAGCATGTCCAAAAGATCATTCATCTTCTTCCTCTCCAACTCTTTCCAATCCAAATTTCCCTACTTCCATCAAAGACACTACCACATTTTTTCTGTCTCCCAGACCCATAACTTTGACATTATCTTTGGTTCTTCACTCTCCCTCACTCCATATATCCAATTAGTTGCCAAATCTTGATGTTTCTTCCCCCACAACATCTTTCACATCTAACTTTTTCTTTCAATTCACAGAGCTCTCATCTTAGCTCAGGCTCCAGTCACCTCTTAACTGGACTGCTACAAAGGTTTCCCAATTGATGGTGTTTCAGCTTCTTTCCAACTCCATCCTTCAAATTGATGCCAAAGTGATTTTCTTTCATCACAAACCACATTACTTTCTCTTTTGCACCCTGTAATTCAGCTAACTTGGCTTTCTCTCTCTCTTCCTTACACATGGAACTCCATTTCCCTCTCTTTATTAGTCTTTATTGGCTGTCCCTCATCCCTGGAATACACACTCCTTCTTCACCTCCACATCAAAGAGTCCTCTTTTCTTCCTTCAAGAAACCATCTTCTACATGAAACCCTACCTAATCATGTCAACTGCTGGTATCCTCCCTCCAAACATTCCTGTCTTTAATTATTGTGTCATTCAGGCATGTCCAATTCTTCATGATGCCATGGGTCAAAGTGTCCATGGTGTTTTCTTGACAAAGACATCAGTGGTTTGCCATTTCCTTCTCTGTTGTCTTTATTTTGCATTTATTTATTTGTTTGTTTATTCATTGTTCATTTATTTGCATAGTGTACTTTTAAATATAATTGTCTTCCTCATTCTCAAATTCCTTTAGAGTAAAAATTGTTCTCTACAAAGCCTAGCATAATGTCTGCCACATAGTCCATGCTTAATCAATGTTTGTTGACTGGTTGCTTGAACTCCAGATCCTGGTCTCCCATAATATAGAGCCCCTACTCCTTGAGTTTTTCTTTTACACTGGGTTGTGAGGAGGCAAGACACAGTCATAAAATGGCCAGGCAAATAATTACAAGGCAACAGATAAGGCAGTGCTTTATAATCTCAGAGCACTATTTTCATTAGTGCTTGTTACAAATAGTGGAAATAGCTCTTTATTTACCTTTCCTTTTGTCCATAAGGCAATATTTCTATGTCCCCAAGAAGCCAGTAAACATGTAAGACTATATTTGAGTTTCAAAGAAGATTTATAATGTTAATCCCACCCATTTATTTGACTGATCTAGACGTAGGGGCCATGGCAAGAGTGGGAGAAGGAGCTTTAGTCAGCAAAAGAGACGCTTGAAAAAGTCTGCCAGCTCCATTACAAAATCATTTCCAGTGAAAAGGATTTGAGATCATCTGGGCTTTGCAGCACAAGCCATTTACTACCAGTAGTGGTTAGGAGTTAGGTGAAAAAGTAGAAAATGAAAAGTTGCCCTTGATTAAAGGGCACCAGACCTCCAAAAAGTTGACAATGAAAGGAGATAGGTAGGTAGAAGAATGATTACACATTTGTGAATTTTTAAAGCTTCACACATTTTCTCACCTGCCTCATACCCAGCCTCCTATCCCAGAAGCAGAGGGGGAGGATTGGGGAAGGGGACAGGAATAAGTAAGGAAAGGAAACTTTCAGAGAAAAGCTCAGGAAGGCAAAACAGTAATGGAGATACTCCTTATCCCTTTCATTCCTTCTAAAAGGCAGTAAACTCTCAACAGCCCAAAATCCCAGAATTAATGGAGAATAACTAGAGGAAGTGGATTTTTAAAAAGCAGATTAATTCTTAGATGGCAGAAGACCCCTCAGAACTTATGATACACATCCAGTGGAATTGTGCATTGGCTTTGGGGGAGGGGTTTTGGGGAGAAGGAAAGAACATGAATCATATAACTATGGGGAAATATTCTAAATAAAAAATAATAATAAATATAAAAAGATAAAAAATAATAAAGATTAAAAGATTAAAAAATAAAGAATTTATGATACACGTAGGGGCAAGAAACGCACCTGTCCAATACAATGGCCTTAACCTTACTGGGGTGTTAATGAGGGACTATTTGCTTCACTTACAGACATGCATACTTCAAAAAGACCTTTGTTAGTAATGATGAAGCCTGATAGGGGTGAAGCTAAATGTTTCAGTGGACTGACAGCCAAACCTACAGATAGGAAGTCTTTGTTCAAATATGACCTCAGATACTTCCTAGCTGGGTGACCTTGGACAAGTCACTTAACCCCCACTGCCTAGTCCTTACCACTCTTCTACCTTGGAACCAAATCACAGTACTGATTCTAAAATGGAAGATAAAGGCTTAAAAAATGATGAAGCCTGCTTCTTCTCACAGAGCAATATAAATGCTTTCAGACATAATCAAAGAATGGATTTGGGTAGCCAATGTATACAACACCAAGCCAAGATGACCTGAGTTCAAATCCAGTTTCAAACATGTACTAGATGTGTGACCCTAGGCAAATCTTTTAACCCTTTTTGCCTCAGTTTCCCCATCTATAAAATGATCTGGAGAATGGAATAGCAAACCATTTCAGTATCTCTGCCAGGAAATTCCAAAATGGGGTCACCAGAAGTCAGACACAATTGAAATGACTGAACATTAACAATTTATTTATTATAAGGCAGGACTTTCATTTTTTTTTGACAGAGTTGAGGTAAAGTAGGGGGCAGGGAGGAAGAGGGAAGGAGGATAATGACTGAGATACAAAATAAAGGAAAAGAAAGAAGAATCAATGAAACATAAAAAAAAAGAAAGCAGAAGAAAGATCAGAAGAGGGCAGGACAAACAGGTTGACATCATCATGTTAAATATACTTTTTTAAAAGTTATATGTAACACTTCAACATTTCACTTGGAATCTGCTTTTTCTGCTCTTTTCTATATATGTTCATTCTTATACATGTTTGCTAAGTTAATAATTTTTAAAAAGAAAATTTGGAAAAAAAAGCCTTTGGTTACCTTTGCATGCCTTGGTGGACAAGTCAAGGTAGTACTGCTGGGCACAGCTCTCGTACTGACATTCTCCGAAGAGAAGGACCTTAGCTGGGTCCCTGCAAGAGGTACATCTTGATGGAGAATCACAGCTCCAGCACTGGACATTGCATGCTGAACAGATACAGATGGATAAATGACCAAATGATGATAATTAAAAGTATTTAAACACGTGTCTGCTTGGACAGGTAAGGTAAAGATATAAAAATCCACATGAGAACTTCAGTGGGATTGCTATTATTCCTAACATGTCATCAAATGATGCCTTCGCTAATGGGGAGAGGGGAGAGAGAGGAAGGGAGTTAATTGGGTATTTTCATGTAACAAATAAATTAATTAAAATAATAATAATGACATGCCCTTTGGAAATACATACAAGGGACATAGCAGAAAGAGCACTGGGATGAGTTAGAAACCCGGTTATGAGGCTCAGCTGCATGAAGTATTGTAGATTTATGACCTTGAAGACGTTTTCTATGGGTCTCATTTCCCTCACCTGTAAAATGGGGTTAAATAAGAAGAGGTAGGATCCCATGGACTAAAATTCTACAGGAGAATTTAGTCCAGGATGGAAGGGGAACTCTCAAGAGTGAAATTCTGAAGACACAAAAGGAAACAACTGCAAAAAGGAGAAAAAATTGTAGATATTGGAAGAGAACGATGAGGATGTACTGGGAACTCAACAACCACTTAAATTTTTAAAAATATACATGGTAGCAAAGTTGAAAGAAAGGTTAGGCAAAGAAAGATCAATTTAAGAGTAAGGTATAGGCCTATAAAAATTGCATCCAAAACATTAAAGCTCAAAATAAATTGAAGCTGAGGATAAAAGCTAAGGACAACAAAAAAGAGATCTGATTTGGTTTGGTTTTCAGCTGTACATGGAGAAAGAGGAGGATCAAAGACAGGATAAGAACAATACTCCAAGAAAATAAGATAATAACTGACAATAAAGATAAGATAGAGTAAATCGATTTTTATTCATTTCTGTTTTCTCTGCCCACAAGAATGACCTCCATACAAACAACAAAACAAAAATGGCTGATAGGAAATTGATGCCCAAGAAAAGTAAGGAGATAGTATGAGAGCACCTAGCTGTCTTTGATGGATTCAAGTTCCCTGGCACAGTTGAACTAGATTCTTAGATACCAAGATGATGGATATGATTACTTTGCCATTACCAGCAATATATGGGAGAAGATGGAAAAGAGGGGAGGCAATGAAGCATTATAAAAGGGCAAACATCATCTCAATGTTCAAAAAAAGGAAAGAGATAGTTGATGAGCATCTAGAAAAAAGAGATTACAAACATCCACTATAGATTCATTCAGAACAGGTCAGACCAGAATAACAGTATTTCTTTTTAATAGAATTTCTAGATGAAGTGAATTCGATAAATTTTGAGATTACAGCAAAGCACTTGAAAAATATTTCACATATTCTTGTGATGAGATTCATACAGACTAGGCAAGAAGACAAAGTGATGAATTTAGAACTGATTGAATGATTGGTCTCAATAGCCAAATGACAACTTAGCAAAAAGTCTCCTTCATGGAGCATCCAAACATCTATCCTTGGTCCTGAACTGGTTAGTATGTTCATTAATGACTTGGAGAAATTAATCAGTGGTATCCTCATCAAATTTGCAGATAACAAAAAGCTTAGAAGGAATACTAACAATAGATTGACAGAATCAGAATCCAATAGGATCTTAATGGAGTCAGAGCACTTGGCTCAATCTAATAAAATTCAATAGAAATAGAAATTCAATAGGAAATTCAATAGGAAAACAATATTAATGTCTTATATTTGAGTTCAAAGAATCAATTTCCATTGTACAAGATGAAATGGACTGAAAGCTCAATATGAACGAGCTATGAAACATGACAGCCAAAAAATATATATAAATCTAATGAGCCCTTGAGCTGCATTAAGAGAGGCAAAGTTTTCAGGAATAAGGAGGTAGCAGTCCTGTTATACTCAGACTTTTTTCAGTCCACATCTAAAGTATTGTGTATAGTTCCTGACACTATACTAAGGAAAGAGATTGATAAATAGGAGAGTATTCAAAGGAGGAGACCACATAGTGTAGGGCCCTGAATCAATGCCATTTGAATAGCATTTGAAGGAACTGGGAATGTTTAGAACTGGAGTAGAGAAGACTGGAGAAAGAGTGAATAAGAAAAGAAAGAGCCATAACAACTTTATTCAAGTCTTAGAAAAGCAATCAAGTTTGGGTTCAGAGGGTAGAAACAGAAGCTCTGAGGAACAGAAGGAAAGTGATAAATTAGGGCTTGGTGTCAGGATAAACTTTCCAATAATTATAGCTATCACAAGTGGATGGGGAACTTGTAGGCAGCTAGGTGGCACAGTGTATAGAGAGCCAGGGCTGGAGCCTGGAAGACTCATCTTTCTAACTTAGAATCTGATCTCATATGCTTACTAGCTTGTGACCTTGGACAAGTCACTTAACTGTTTGCCACAGTTTCCTCATCTGTAAAATGAGCTGGAGAAGAAAATGGTAACTAGTACCTTTGCCAAGGAAACTCCAAATGGGATCATGAAGAGTCAGAGATGACTGAAGAGGGGCAGAAAAACTGAAACAAAAATGCCTTCCCTCTTAGGAAATCTTTAAAGAAGGCCAGATTTCCACCTGTAGATGTTACAATAAGGATTCCTTTGGGTTATATGTTGGAATATATATATTTTTAAAACATTTATTAATATTCATTTTTAACATGGTTACATGTGTATAATTGGAATTTGGGAGACGCCATTTAAAAGTATATTTTTCTATGGACATGTGGGAACTATCAAACTACATTTCCCGAGGTCCAACGGGTTTCCGGTTCTGGTTCTTTGGGCCTGGGGACCCCTACGTCACCACACATAGGACAGTTTAAATGGGAGGAGAATCGAAAGTAAGCCCTCTCTGTTAGCTAGCAGGCTCGCAATACGAAAGGTAAAAATGGCGGAGGCAGTTTGAATACTTACAGGTGCTGTCTTATATATTTTTTACCAGCATGGCCATGGCTTTAATTAAAATACTAATTTATATTATTATATCAGTCTTTATCATTTTTAATCTTAACACATGCTTCATGTCCCTACTTTCCCCTTCACCCCCCGCTCTTCCCCCACCCATGGCTAATGCACATTTCTACTGGTTGTAACATGTGTCCTTGTTCAGGGCCTATTTCCAAATTGTTGATAGTTGCATTGGTGTGGTAGTTTCGAGTCTACATCCCCATTCATGTCTGCCTCAACCCATACGTTCAAGCAATTGTTTATCTTCTATGTTTCCTCTCCTGCAGTCCTTCCTCTGAATGTGGGTAGCATCTTTACCATAAATCCCTCAGAGCTGTCCTGTGTCATTGCATTGTTGCTGGTACAGAAGTCCATTACATTCAATTTTACCACAGTATATCAGTCTCTGTGTACAGTGTTCTTCTGGCTCTGCTCCTTTCGCTCTGCATCTGTTCCTGGAGGTCTTTCCAGTTCACCTGGAACTCCTCCAGTTTATTATTCCTTTGAGCACAATAGTATTCCATCACCCGCATATAGCACAGTTTGTTCAGCCATTCCACAATTGAAGGACATACCCTCCTTTTCCAGTTCTTTGCCACCACAAAAAGCACAGCTATAAATATTTTCATACAAGTCTTTTTCTCTATGATCTCTTTGGGGTACAAACCCAACAATGGTATGGCTGGATCAAAGGGCAGGCATTCTTTTATAGCCCTTTGAGCTTGATTCCAAATTGCCAGCCAGAATGGCTGGATCAGTTCACAGCTCCACCAGCAATGCATTAATGTCCCAATTTTGCCACATCCCCTCCAGCATTCATTACTCTCCGCTTCTTTCATTTTAGCCAATCTACTAGGTGTGAGGTGATACCTCAGAGTTGTTTTGATTTGTATTTCTCTAATTATTAGAGATTTAGAACACTTTCTCATGTGCTTATTGATACTTTTGATTTCTTTACCTGAAAATTGCCTATTCATGTCTCTTGCCCATTTATCAATTGGGGAATGGCTTGATTTTTTTATGCAATTGATTTAACTCCTTGTATATTTGAGTAATTAGACTCCTGTCAGAGTTTTTAGTTATATGGAATATATTTTTCCTAAGGCATGTCAGAGTGGCAGAATTAGAATAAATGATCAAATCATGGAAAATAATCTAGATTCTGAAGAGTGTGAATAATGAATCCCATGAAGTGGTTACATCATTTGAATTTGCATTTCATATTTACTTTCTATTAACCAGTTACCATATTTTACATAATAATAACTTTAAGTAGTGCAAATTTGAATGTTACAACAACTTCAGGGAATTTATTTTTCAAATTATTGGGACCTGGCTGTGAATGATAGAAAAATATGGCCTGATCACATGGCCAGAGTGCCAGTTGACTCAGTGACCACCTGAATCTTTCACTGATATCTAATTACTGTCAAATAAGACCTCCAGTAGTTGGGTTGGACAACACCATGTCAAGATAAAGAGAGTCCTATATTAACAAAGGATGGATAGGCATGGATGGGTTGATTTCAACATTATTGGAGGTAAATTAAATGAAATAAAATTTGAATATTTCATATGTTTCGAGATGAATATTGAAAAATATTGTCTAAATGAATATGAACAAGAAAGTGAGCACTCTGGAAATAATTTTATAGGAGGAATGGTTAAAGAACAAAGGATGCTCCAACAAAATTCAGTAGCAGGAGTTTGAAAGAGAAACTCCATTTAAAATCACTTTAGACAATATAAAATACTTAGGAATCTATTTGCCAAGACAAACCCAGGAATTATATGAACACAACTATAAAACATTTTTCATACAATTAAAACTAGATATAAATAATTGGAGAAACATTAATTGCTCCTGGGTAGGATGAGCTATGTTGTGAGGAAGATAAGATTAGTTATTGATTAGGTATTAAGATGTATCTAGCAGGAAGGAGCTGGAGCTGGGAATTCTAGGTTGGAATGAGGGAGCAGGAAGAAGTGATTTGTGCTCTGAGAAGGACTCCATTGGGGGTTAACACAAACTGTGGTTCGCCCTGGGAGCACTCAGAGTAAAAGGATATCCTGTATCCTGATTTTCCCCTGGGATCTTGAGTGGTGGCATCTAGCAGAGAGAGAAGATCAACAATCCTGTGTCAAGGAAGCAGAGAAAAGTTTTGAAATCTGGTGGACAGTGTTTCAAGCAATCCCTTCCTACTTGGTACCTGAGACAACCTTGGCTCTTGGCATCCAGAGATCATCAGTGGATTGCAGTGAGAATCCCAAAGCCACAAAGCCCCTAGCTGAGCTGCTCAAGCCTGGCAGGTTCCAGGTCTGAGGCAGAAACCCAGAGACTCCACTGATTATTAAGTTAGTGTAGAAATAAGTCTTTCCTTTCCCTGTGGGTTATGTCATTAGATTTAAGGTTTTAGAGTAGATATCCTTATCCACCTTTTAGTTGTTCATAATTAAACCCAGTTATATCCTGTTACCTTGTCTGTTGAATTCAAGGCCTCTGGCCAGAGTGACAGTTGGCTAACTGTCATTTGTCAGTTAGGAGCAGCTTGGCTGTTCAAGTCTTCATGTCCAGGTCTAGTCTCTCATAAATCCCAGTGTGTGTTCCCACAAACCACTTAGTTTATTTATAATATCCCTAGTGACCCCATTACCTTTACATATATTTCCCACAGCTACTATAATAAAAATGACAATCCTACCCAAATTAATCAGTGCCATACCTATCAAACTACCAAAAACACTTTTTTATACAATTAGAAAAAATTATAACAAAGTTCATCTGGAAGAACAAAATATCAACGGAAATAATGAAAAATATGTGAAGGATGGGGGCTTAAGCAGTACCAGATCTTAAACTGTACTATAAAGCAGTAGTCATCAAAACAATATGGATAAGAAACAGTAGGGGGGGATCAATGGAATAGACTTGGGGTAAATGACCTCAGCAAGCTAGTGTTCAATAAACCCAAAGACCCCAGCTTTTGGGACAAGAAATCACTATTTGACAAAAACTGCTGGGAAAATTGGAAAACAGTACAGGAAAAATTAGGTTTAGATCAACATCTTACATCCTATACCAAGATAAATTCAAATTGGGTAAATGACTTAAATATAAAGAGTGAAATCATAAATAAAATAAGTGAACATAGAATAGTATATCTGTCAGATCTGTGGGAAAGGAAGGAATTTAAGACCAAGCAAGAAATAGAGAACATTGCAAAATGTAAACTGAATAACTTTCATTATCTCAATTTAAAAGGTTTTGTACAAACAAAACCAATGCAACCAAAATTAGAAGGAAAGCAAGAAACTGGGGGAACATTTTTATAAAAAAAACTCTCTGACAAAGTTTTAATTTCCCAAATAAATAGGGAACTAAGTCAAATTTACAAAAATCAAGCCATTCCCCAATCAACAAATGGTCAAGGGACATGAAAGGCAGTTTTCACATGGTGAAATCAAATTATCAATAAGCACATGAGAAAATTTTCTAAATCCCTCCTGTTTAGAGAAATGCAAATTAAAACAACTCCGAGATACCACCTTACACCTAGCAGACTGGCGAATATGGCAGCAAAGGAAAGTGATAAATGTTGGAGGGGATGTGGCAAAATTGGGACACTAATACACTGCTGGTAAAGTTATGAATTGGTCCAACCATTCTGGAGGGCAATTTGGAACTATGCACAAAGGGCTTTAAAAGACTGCTTGCCCTTTGATCCAGTCATACCACTGCTCAGTTTATGCCCCAAAGAGATAATAAGGAAAAAGACTTGTATAAAAATATTTATAGCTGCACTCTTTGTGGTGACAAAAAATCAGAAAATGAGAGGGTGTCCATCTATTTGGAAATAGCTGAACTAATCGTGTTATCTGTTGGTAATGGAATACTATTATGCTGAAAGGAATAATGAACTGGAGGCATTCCATGTGAACTGGAAAGATCCCCAAGAATTGATGCAAAGCAAAAGGAGCAGAACCAGGAGAACCTTGTACACAGATACTGATACTAGCAACAATGCAATGACCCAGAATAATCTAGAGGAACTTAGAAGAAAGAACACTATCCACATCCAGAAAAAGAACTGTGGGAACAGAAAGGCAGAAGAAAAACATATGATTGATTACATGGTTCAATGGGGATATAATTAGGGTTTTGATGGTAAAAGATCATGCTATTGCAAATATGAATAACATGGAAATGGATTTTGAACAATGATCCATGTATAACCCAGTGGAACTACTTGTCAGCTCTGGGAGGGGGAGGGGAAAAAGAGGGATCATGAATCATGTTACCATGGAAAAATATTCTAAATTTAAAAAAAAGGAAAAAAGAATGCTCCATCAAAGACAAACAAGGATAATGGAGAAACTGGCAGATGTCTTCAAATACTTAGAAGGAGGTCACAGAAGACAGACTGGACTCCTTCTGTGATGCTCTCTATGATAAATTGTAAAAAAGATGACGTGAAGGAGAATTGACAAAGAAGAGAGTAGTGCTTCGTGAGCATTGTGCTCCCCATGCATGGAGGTCACAAGATCCTAAATCAAGAGAGAAGGGATTTCAAGGGATATCAAGTCTAACTCCGTCATTTTGCAGGTGAGAAAAATGAGTTCCAAAGTGTTCAAAGTAACACGGCAAACGAATATCAGGAACAAGAATTGAACTCAAGTCCTCTGATAGCAATTAGTACTTTTTCCAATGTATCTTTATGCCTTTAAGCAAAGGTTGGATAGACATCTTTTAGGATGCTTTAGCATGATCTTGTAATGGGTAGAAATGGGCTAGATGCCTTCTGGGGCCTTGTTCTCTGAAACAAGGTTTTATATTCAATCGTTTCTTAATTTTTGACACTAACATAATCAATAATTTTAGAAAGCATTATATTAGGATTGAATTCCTAAAGAATTCTGTACTGACACAGCAAAGAATTAGACTTCTTTTCTTTAAAAAAATCACAAATGAAAGAATCTTTGAAAGGAAGGCAGACTCTAAGTTCCAGTTCTTTTCAAAAGGGAGGATAGAAGTGTCCCTCGGCCAATCAGTGATGAGTGATATCCCTGTAAGTAACACTGAATCCATTAAAGAGGCACAGACTGCAATGGCCTACAATGTCAGAATCAAACTAGCATCAGAGAGTAGACACACACAAATTTCCCAATGGAAGATCAGACTTTTCCATCTCCTAAAAAGAATGACACTGAATTTTTACTACAGAATATTATTTCATCCAAAATACATGACCCTATTTATATGATAGTGCTCAAAATACATTTGACTTATGCAAGGATAACATTGGACATAAACAGAAGCTTCAATTTCAACATTGGGAAGACATCCCCATTACTCTTTCTCTGCTAAGGCACCTTTGCTTATGTGTTGAACAATCAAGTACATTCATTTTGTCTTATAAAACCAAAGAGCTCTCCAGATTATTTGAGATAATCAAATGAGACATATTTCATCCAGATGGAATTCTGGTGCAGCAAATGGTGCAAACCTGGTTGGTCCAAATAAAACCCTAGCGCTTCGCTAATTCAAAGATTAGCAAAATAGAGATGTCTTTGATTTCTTTGCTTTCCCAAAGGAAAATTGGCATCATGTTTGTTGTTATTTAATACAGAAAAATTATAAAATAAAAAGCAACTTGAAAATTGAAGTAAGATAACTGAAAATGAAAATGAATTTACTGATTGCCACCAACCTTAGCTCTGGTACAGAATTATTTATATAGGCTAGAGAGAACTAGATTATCCTCCTAGGTTATTGTTCTGATCTTTTATAAAACTGCATTTTATAAAATTTATATGTATGCACATAAAATATAAATTTACATGGGTAAACTGTCATTTATAAATTAACTGTCCACTGGACTTCTCAGTTATCTTATTTTACCATGGGAGTGGGCAACCTAGCTTCTCAAAAGCTATTCCAGTAGAAAGCAAGCTTCTGGAGTCTTTCCAATCTGGAGAAGCTTAAGTCCAACTCCATGTGTAACAGATGCTAGCCTAACTCAGTTTGAAGAGGTTCATCACCAACATGGCTAAAAAATGAATTCTTTGGCTATAGAAATCCCAAGAAATACCTGCCAAGTCACAGAGGGAATGCAAGCAGTAGTGGCATAGAGAATACCCATAAAATGAGAAAAATAAAGATTCTTGACATATTGGACTAAGTATAAAGCTAAGGGTGTCACTAGAAAGACCAAAGGAAAATTGTTGACAAAATAGAAATACAAATCCTAAAGCCATCATCTCCTATCATGAGGAAGAAAGGAGAGAGCTGCTTAGTGGAAAACATACGTTGGCATGCATTATTTTCATCAAGATAGTGCCCTGGGAAGCAGGTGCTGGTGCACAAGCCGTTGTGTGACAGGACAAGGTTGGCATCACATGAGGAGCAGGAGAAGGGTCCAGGACCATGACAGGTTTTGCAGGATAAGTGACACTCTGCAAAAGGAGAAAAAAATATTACTATTGAGGTCTAACTCCCCAAAGACCAATTCCAGGAGATCAACTCACAGATCTGACTCAAAGAATCCCATATCACGGTTCCTTCCACTTCCCCTTCATTAATGGATATAAGAAGGGCCTAAGAGAGGCTCACATCCCTGGGAGATGGCCCAGGAATGTTTGTAGGCATCTTGAGCTTTGGCATCCAGTAGCTACTCACGTTTACAAGCTCCATTCTCTGCATAGAATCCCATGGGGCAACTGGGAACACAGTGGTCCCCTAGCAGCAAGTAAAGGGCGTTCTGACAGCTGAGACAGATGTTGCCAGTGTTATGGAGGTCAGCTACACATTGTTGGCACAGGGGGTGGCAATCTGAAAAGAAAAAATATTAATAAATAAATAATTATAATAATTATAATAATGTTTCACAGAAGTCTCGGGTAATCCTAAAGTCAAAATTTTATTGAAGGCAAACTGGTATAGGGGAAATGTTTTTGGAGTCTAAGTACCTGAATTTGAATTCCAGCCCCACCATTTACTTGTTTATAAATAAGGAAGTCAGTTTCCCTACCTGAAAAATGATGGTCAGGATGAAAGGGGAAAGGAATATGCATTTATAAGAGTCTCCTATGGGCCAGGGCCTGTGCTAAGCAGTTTACAAATATCACCTTTGATCCTCACAACAACCCTGGAAAGCAAATGTTATTATGATCCTCCTTTTATAGCTGAGGAAACTGAGGGGCTAGGAAGTGCTAGGAAGAAGGAAGATCCGGACATGTTCTTTCTTCATTCCCCTGTGTGTTAAAAGTACTGATAAGCTAATTTCCCTAAAAGAATTCCATCTTTAATTCTATTATCATCTCTAGGTCTTGTAGACTGAGAATGTAACTTCTAACAATACACTTATTGTTTTAAAATTCCATTGCAAGGAGCCATTTCATAAGGCCCTTTTAGGCGGCTAGAATGGGATTTTACCTAAACGAACATGTATTACCTAATTTCCTCCTTCCTGAGCCACAAAAAAAACCATATTATCCCAACAATTGGATCCTTTTTTCCTCTGAAAGACTCTAAGTCTTCTCTTTAACATGGGAGGGAAGCTCCCCGAAGTTTCTTGATGATTCAGTAGAGAAGTCCAGGAATGTCCATCTCAAAAGTATTAAGGGAAGCTCATAAACCCATTTTTCAACAGCACAAAAACACTAAAGGCTCCTGACCTTCCTCTGAACTTGGAGAGTTCAAGAAGAGCTTACAAGTAGTCTTTTGTCAGTCTCTAGGAACAATGAAGGATATCCTATGAATCAAATTAATCCTCATTATAGTAATTCAGTAAATTAGAAGAGGAAACAATAATGAGGCTACCTTCCATCTGGCTGATTGTCAATTTTTTTTTAACAAAAGATTAAGCATCTTGTTCTCTGCCTGTTTCCTTTTCATCAGGAGAGAAGTGTGAATGCTAGATGCCCAGTTCAAAAGTCAATGAAACTATTTAAATACCAGGGCAAGAAATGAAGGAACAGAGTATTTCATTACTGGATAGCTTTAAACTGTGAGTGAAACTGAAGCCCTGAAAGGACAGAAACCCTTCTGTTTTGAGGATTTAGGACTATTCTATATATCCCTGAAGGACATGCCCTTGTAGTTAAGAGGTAGATTAAAAGGTATTAGTAACTAATTAGGATTTTTCCATGATATGATTAGAAGACATGAAAAAAAACAATGAAAAAAAGTGGGGAGCTATCTGGAAAGAAACATTCTGAGATGGGAATCTCTTGGTTTAGTGAGAATAAAATTTACAGATTTGTTTAGTCTAGGGATTCCTAGAAATGATCCTCCATTTATGGGGACAATGGATTGCATTAATGAAAAACAAACAATGCAGGAGCAGCTAGGTGGTTCAGAAGATTGAGAGGCAGGAGTAAAGGCAGGAGATCCTGGGTTCAAATCTAGTCTGAGACACTTCCTAACTGGGTGTTCCTGGACAATTCATTTAACCTCCATTGCCTCACCCTTACCACTCTTCTACCTTCGAATCAGTACACAATATTGATTCTAGGATGGAAGGTAAGTGTTTTTAAAAAAATAGACTGCCACAGGAATATTACATAATCTGAAACCACAGCTGTCTATTTAGTTGAGACTTGGGGTCAGAGCTTCCTAAACCCAAAGGGATCAGAATTAAGGAAACCAAAAATCAAAAGACTCCATCATCTCCTAGGTTCTATGATTTTCCATGCATGCCACCAAGGAAAGTACTGGTACGTGAACCACAGTCGTTGGAGGGACTAAGCTTTTTGAAGGGATAATTAATATGAGGCACCACAAAAACCTGAATCTATCTTTACAGAAGCTGCTTCAGGAGAACACTAAATCTAAGGGAAGTCACAGGGCTCCTTAACTCCTCACACACAGAACATTCCATATACCTTACTCTGCACCTCTCTTTTCCAACTACTACTTACTGATTCTTTGACATTAGAAAATATACCAGTCACATAGTTCCCCTGAGCATACTCAAAAGAAAAAGGAAAAATGTAGGGGTCCATTTAAACCTACCCTTCCCACACACAAAGACCCAGTGTCATACTACACAATAAGCCCTCCAATTAAAAAGACTTGTTAAACAAATGTGTGGCAAACCATGCTCAAATGTCTGTTGGTAAATGCAGCTTTCAGTTTGTTTCATTGATAGAGAGGTATCTAGCTAACCAGTACAGCTCTTATTTTTAGCAAGTACAGTTTTTTTTATTGAGTAGAGCTCAGGGGAGGAAATCAAAGAAGTAGAATGAGCAAAATCAAAAGCAGACATGATAAGGAAAACTGGGAAGTGAAGGAGAGAGGATAATTTTCTGGAAGACCTGAACAGTCTCAATCGAAGGATTCAGTTGGTCTGGTCTAAATGAAGTGCTACATCGGGTTCTGTAAGCCAGGCGGCAAGTTTCACAGACTTGGATGGTGATGGGAACTAAAAGAAGCTTGCTCATTCTTTTTTGACCCAGGGAGGCTTTGGGTAAAATTTCTGGTCCCTAGATTCTAAGGGAGAAAGGATTCTGGAGGCAGAGAGCTGAGGAGAAGTGCCCCAACAGAAACATTCTCTAAAGGTTTCTTCTCTTTGTCCTAATGCAGTGTTGGTGAACAATTTTGAGATCACATGCCCAAAATGCAATTTCAAGCTGCCTGTGAGCCCCCTCACCCCATTAACCCAGACAGGGGAGGGAAGAAGTACTTGCATTCATTTGGTGGCTAGACAGAGAGGCAGGGCATGCAAAAATGTTTCAGGGTTATGGAAAGGTGGAAAAGAGCAGCCCCCTCTGTGCTGCCCCCACACCTGTGCCGTGACTTCACCAACATGGTCTTAAGGTATATTGGGTTGGGTTTTGTTTTACTAAAAATAAAAATAGTAAATACCTAAAACTAGAATAATGCTTTTTTCATAGGGATATATCCAAAAGTCAAATTCTCCTTCTAGTAATGAGTTTCTTGACTCATTTCAAACTGAGCAATAATGAGAAGCACAGCCAAGACTATAGTAAAGGTTGGCTGGTCTTTGTTCCTAGGTGCCAACATGGCAAGTCACCCTTGATTCTCCAGCTGTCTGCTGCTATGGCTGTGATCCCATTGAGTTCCAGGTTGCTATTTATAGAGTCCTATTCTGTGGTGCTCCTCTATTGGCATCTTCCTCCATTGATGCTCAACATTCTTGTTCCCAAAACAAATTCAACTGAGAAATGAGGAAAGGGAAGTAATGAAGAGACTAGCCTACCGCTTTTAGATAAGTCTTGGTCTTGTGTGCCTTTGTCTATGTATATATACACACCTATACATATAGCTGCAGATTTCACTTATATTCCTGTTAGGCTGACTTTCCTATCTTCTAGGCTTCCTGGGGGAGAGAGAAAGAAAGAACTCAATTCTGGACATGTTCAGTTTGAGATGCTTCTGGGTTACCCAGGTTAAAATGTCCAAAAGGCAGCTGATGATACAGAATGGCAGCTCATGGAAGACAGGAACTGAAAAACTTTATCAATAAGTCAATAGCTTTGGCTATTTCAACAGAAGAGAACAAATCTAAAAGCATCCTCTGTGTCTAACCAAATGTCATTTCCATTATTTAATAACATTTAAGAAGAATCCAGTGGAAATCCAGCATCCATTGATTGTTAGGTTTTCACAGCAATTAATTCAAATCATCAACAAAAACCTGACTGTGAATACAAGGAAATAAAATGAAGATTTAGAATTATATCCACTCAAGTCAATTTCCTTTACTTTATCGTTGCCAGGAGGCAACTGACCCCGGCTTCTCAAGAAGAGAGATTCAGGCTCTAGAAGTCCTTCCCCTGTAGAAAAGGCTCCCAATTGAGACCAGATAAGCATAATGAAACTGACCAAAAGAAGACTAGCCAGCCTGGTATAAAAAACATTTTGTCACATAAATTCATAAAAATATCAATTAAGGAGTGGCAGGATGTGACCTGTCAGAAGAGAAATAACAATAAAACAACAACAACAACAACATTTATCTAGGGCAGAGACGGGCAACCATATGGAGATAGAGTGCCAGGCCCCACCCCCCACCACCACTCCACAGATACATTCTGTGCCCCTCCCCACACTGAGTGCTGGGCTTATACTGCTTTCCCCCTGTTAGTCCATCCTGGGCAGGATGGAAGCACTCCCATTGGACTGCTGGGGGCAGGTGATGTAGTTAGGTTTGGGGAGAGGGAGAGGCAAGGGGTGCAAGCACTCTACTCCCCTCTAGTTATATGAGCTAGGATCCCCTCAAGCCTAGCTCCTCTCCAAAGTGGAAATTCAGGGGACCTTGAAAATTTCAAAGTACACCCTCTTTAGCCACTATTTAAGGAACCAGAAGACAATTCAAATGGAGAGAGAGAGAGAGAGAGAGAGAGAGAGAGAGAGAGAGAGAGAGAGAGCTGTCTCTTATACACATC
>NC_058135.1:35694860-35802221 GCF_016433145.1 Gracilinanus agilis | reverse complement strand
CCCATTGGACTGCTGGGGGCAGGTGATGTAGTTAGGTTTGGGGAGAGGGAGAGGCAAGGGGTGCAAGCACTCTACTCCCCTCTAGTTATATGAGCTAGGATCCCCTCAAGCCTAGCTCCTCTCCAAAGTGGAAATTCAGGGGACCTTGAAAATTTCAAAGTACACCCTCTTTAGCCACTATTTAAGGAACCAGAAGACAATTCAAATGGAGAGAGAGAGAGAGAGAGAGAGAGAGAGAGAGAGAGAGAGAGAGAGAGAGAGAGAGAGAGAGAGCCAGAAAAAAAAAAAAAGCAAAAAAAAGCCCCAACTTACAGGAAAATATAACCCTTGGGTTAAATGACATCATCCTGACACATTCACCCCATCATGTTCCAGTCTTCCTGAAGTCCTCCAAATTAACCTTTTTTAGCAAATGGTCAAGAGTTGAAGTCAGGTTTTAATCTGGATGCAGGACTGATTGGGAGATCTCTGCCTGGGACAAGCCACTATTTTTCCCTCAGGCAAGGGACCCCTTTAAATGCAAATTGAACAGACTAAAGGGTTGCCTATGAAAGAAACTGGAGAAGGGGGTTATAGAACTGGGAAGAGGCTATTAGCCTAGCCTTGGGTTCATAAAACTGCTTCCTTGATCACTAGACAACAGTTTTGAATATTTTTAAAGTACAAACTCAAAAGACACATCCCAAATCCCAACAATACTTTGTATAGTAAAGACATTGCTTGCTTCTGATAGTAAAGACATAAGTTGCTTCTGTCTCTCTCAGGCCAAATGTAATGAAGAGGCCATTGTATTCTGAATGGGATAGAAAAATCTTGTCCATCAAGGGATGCAGTCTTGAAGAGACCTGCTTGCTAACTCCAACTCTGGAAAGGAAGAGGGGAGTACCTTCCTGCACCTTCTTCCAGCTTTCTAGTTAGGAATTCTGGCGAGCTCTGTGCTGCAGGGATGGGCACATGCCCACAGAGAGGTCTGTGCATGCCATCTTTGGCACATGTGCCACAGCTTCGCCATCACAGATAAAGGGCTTTGATGTTTGCAAAGTGCTTTATAAACTATTATCTCATTTTATCCTCATAATAACCCTAGGAGGTAGGTGCTAGTATGAATCCCATTTTACTGGAAACTAAGATAAAGACTTTTTCAGGATCACACAGCTAGAAAGTATTTGAAGTTGGGTCTGAATTTAGTCTTCTTGAATCTAAGTTCATTGCACTTCCTACCCAAATTGCTGACATTTACAAAGTGTGTGGCTTGGCATGATGTCCATTTGCGAAGTGCTAGTTGATTCCCTCGTCCAAGCCTTACATCATCTCTGAGAAGTAGAGTCAAGAGGACCTTAGTTCAAACGTGACCTCATACTAACTATATGTCTGGAAAGGACCTTTAACCTGTGCACCTCAGTTTTCTCATCAATAAAATGAAAACAATATTAGCATCTACTTCTTAGGTTTGTTATTAAGAAAAACAAGATATTTGTAAAGCACTTTGCACATCTTTAAGCACCACATATGTTGGTCATTGTTGTGGTTATCTGACATTCACAGAATCAAAGGAACTCACTTTAGTGTCTGAGGTAGAACTGAAACAAGAACCATTTTTCTAGCACTATTTCTATCACACCAAAGAATTCCAATGCTATGAAACCATGGGTAAAGACCATGGAAGTATTAAGGGTTAGGAAAATAACTATCTGAGATGATACTAAATCAAATCTGGATATCAGCTGTCAAAAGTTATGGTCTTGAAAGTCAGTCTTTTCAGATATGGGAGCAAAGAAGTTTGCGTGACTCTCACTGAGATTCAGAAACAGGGCAGCAGAAAGGATACTTTATATCATCTCCATGCACACTAAACTAGCGTTCTAGTGATGAACGAAGAAAATGTGAGCTCTAAACCTTCATTCTAGGAGGTTTCATGAACACTACATTCGGAAGAGAAGGGGAGGGAAGGGGAGAGGGAAAGAGAAAGGAGTGAGGAAGGGAAGCCAGAGAAGGAGACAAAAAAAGAGGGAGGCAGGGAAAAAATGTGCAATTGTCTAAATACTTATCTCAAAGACTGAGCAAATAATCCCCTAAATTCTACTTTATCAGGTGAATTCTGGAAATGTTTCTATACTTTGCATTTTAAGCAATGTAATATATGTTTATCCTAATATTTGAAAGAAAAAAACAGAAGACAGAATGTATTTTTAACAGATCATAATAGTAACTTGGAAGGGGAGTGATTTGTAGCCATTGGTAAATAAATTTGTCTACTAATACCCACTGTAAATTAGCATTATAAACAAATGAATGCATAAATAAATGATTGAGTGAACCATGAATTATGTCTAATTATTTGCAAGATCTAGCTGAGTCAAAAAATTGTTTCCCCAATACACAAAATGTGGCTATCTGGTAAAAGTTTAAATAGGCTAAAAAGTAATATGTGGGATTAATAATAGCAATATCCAATATCCGACAATATATAATACTGTAGCTGTAAGGAAATGGCACCAACACAATTTCTTCTTTGAGTTGCAGAGGCTTGGCTTCAAAAATTAGAATGGATGAATGAAAGTTTGCTTTTTTTCCAAATGCTTTTTTCTGTACTTTTGAGACTGAGTCAAGAAATCTCCAAGATATTCATGTAAAGGTGTAATATCCCTGTTATGGCCTTGGGCACTTGTGTTTTGTTTTTTTTTTGTTTTTGTTTTACTTTTTTTTTTTTTTTATTTTAAACCCTTAACTTCTGTGTATTGACTTATAGGTGGAAGAGTGGTAAGGGTAGGCAATGGGGGTCAAGTGACTTGCCCAGGGTCACACAGCTGGGAAGTGTCTGAGGCCGGATTTGAACCTAGGACCTCCCGTCTCTAGGCTTGGCTCTCAATCCACTGAGCTACCCAGCTGCCCCTTGGGCACTTGTTTTTAAGAAGTTATCATTTCTTGACTGACAAATGCTGATCTACTTAGACAAGTTTAGGTATATAGCAATATTTTTTTGATGATTTGATAGTAGGCTGAGACACTAAAGCAGTCAAATTGGATGTTCTCAAGCTGTTAAGGCAATTTGCACCAAATCACCCTCCTACAGAAAGGAAACTCCTTATGGGCAGGGACCATTTCTTTTTTTTTGTCTTTGTTTGCCCAGCATCTAGCACAGAATAGATGCTTAATAAAAGCTTACTGATGAATTGATTTTTAAAAAAGGTTCCCAGCCAGGGAATAAATACAGGGCAATAAAACTGTTTAACCTGTCTAGAGCAACTAGAATGTTGAAAATGTTGTCATTAAAAAACATTAAATGAATAAAGTCAAAATATCAGAAATAACAGCTCTTTCACAAAGGTGATCTAAGTTCTTTATGGAGTGCATATGACAAAACGAACACTGAAAGGATGCATAAAGAAGGGCTCTTCATCTTTAGATGGGTAGAATAATGGATAAAGAGCTGGGCTTGGAGACAAGAAGGCAAATCCAGTCTCAGATACCTACAAGCTGTGTGACCCTGGACAAGTCATGTAACTTCTTTGCCCCAGTTTTCTCAAATGTAAAATAGGGATAATACCTCCAAGAGTTGTTGTAAGAATCAAATGAGATCATTTTTGAAAAGTGTTTAGCCCAGTGCATGGCACATAGAAAGCAATTAATAAAATTATAAATAAGAAAAAATTTTAAAGCAAATAAAAAAATCCTTCTCCTTTCCTGCCTGACTGGTAATTTTGGGTTCCTGCTTGATGAACCCCCAAACTCTCAAATGGGTTCTTTCACTGGAAGCTTTGGGCTGGGACTCTCCCCTTAAAAATATTTCTGTCTGCATTTATATTTTCCCTTTCTCTGTATACTCATTGCTAAGCATGATGCCTGGCACACAGTTGCTGCTTAATAAATGCTTGTTGCCTGGATGGGAAGCTCAGTACATTCATTGCCAACCAGTCTGGCACTACATGCCAGTGTGCTGCAAAGACCTTATGGATGACAGCACTAGACCATGGGACCATCGGCGCCATTCCTGACCATTAATCCTGTTCTCCTCCATTTTACCATAAATCTGGAGCTCAGCTCAGGGTTCACTATGGGCACACACAATCGGCAGGGATTTCCATTACCATCAGTCACAGTCGGAAAGCATTTATTAAGTGCCAACATGGGCCATCACTACTGCCAAAGTCCATGTTTCTCAGTAATTTACTGCATCCTGTAGGTACTGTGCCCCAACACACTGAGAAATCCATGCATGCTGCCAAAACGCTGACTTTGAAATCTTGTCATCTTGAGAGCACATTCAGCAGTTTCTTTTTTTCATGAAAACTCTATTAGAAGCCAACTCAGCTTCCAGTCATAATTTACGCACATAAGATTTTAGATCAAGAAAGAGCTTCCAAGATGTTGTCCCGCTTCTTTTTTATAGATGAGGAAATGGGAGAGCTGGAGATGTCCAGTGACTCTCAAAGCCTGGTGGGGAGGAAAAGAGTCAAGACTAACTCCAATCAAGGCACCAAGCTGCTTGGAGTCAAGGACAGCTCAACTGCCTTCCAGTTACAAGCCCATAGACATCAGGATTAAGCTTTCTGAAGCTTAGTTTCCTTATCTGCAAAATGGGAATAGTAATGTTTGCATTACCTACCTTGGGATTACTGCAAATGCAATTCTTTGAAGACATTTAGTTAGATGTAAATGTTTATTTTTGTTCTTCAGACCTATGTCCTTATCAGTACCAGATGGTGTGGAAACTCTTTTACCAAAGTCAGCTGATAACCAACCTCTCTGTAAATGACTGGATATCAGCTCATATATTTGGAACTGGAAGAGTCCTTAAGTAGAGTGAGTTGGAGCCAGTTTGAACTGGCTAGTGAAAGCAAATTATTCCATTTTCCATGATAACATTTACACCATAGAAATCAGCAAGTAGCCTTATAAGAGCCAGGCCTGATTTACTGTTTTATGGACTGTCTAGACTTAGTAAAGTATTAATAATGTAGATTAAATTTAAAAGTGTGTGGGTATACTTGTTCTATAAAAGTCACATGCAAGAGAAAAGTATAAATTCTTTTCTTTAAAAAATGCTCCATTTTAAATGAAGGTCACATCCTCAATAAAAAAAAATCAGAAAGAAAGGGATGCTTTGAAACACTCAGGCAGTCTTCAGTAGATAGAAGAGCCTCTGAAATAAAATATAAACCAGAGGAGCAGAGCTGAGACCATCAATGAAGGTACTAGAGAGAGGATGAGAATGTAAATCATCCCTCCAATGATAGAAGGGAGGGTGGCAAGCAGAGGAACTAAAATAAGCAAACAGATTAGGGTGCAAAGAGGAGAGCACGATGAAGAGAATGAAGGGAAAGAAAAACAGAATAGATGAAAAAGAGAAATACATGTGGAAAGAGAAAAAACAACCTGAGGGAGAAGAGAGAAATTAAAAAGGCAATGGGAAATTAAATGGGAAGTGAAAGAAAGAAAGGAAAATGAATAACAAGAACAGAGTTAAGAGGAAGAAATAACACCAGAGTGGCATAATTATTACAGCAAGATGCCATGTAGATGGTCACTTAGGCAATCAAGACCTTGATTCTACTTCTGTCTCTAACCTTCAATTAACATATATACATATATAAGCATATATATATATGTATGTATGTATGATTCAGGGTTAGAATCCATGACCTTTGACTCAGGCTCCTTCCCTCTTCCCTCACCAAACCTAAAGCCACTTGATATCTCTGAACCAGAATTTTAAAGATGGAGTCAAAAATTGTCTTGATCTTACATCTGCCAAATAGGAATTAGCAACTCTCCCACACATACACACACCCCATCCAGGATTTCTTATTAAGAAATGCTTTTTGTGAGTATTTTGAAAAATCACTATACAAATAATGAGAAAGACAGAGAGTGTGAGTGCATGTGCCCAGGAAAGACACAGAGTTTCCATGATTTCTTAAGAAATGCTTTTTTGTGAGTGCTTTGAAAAAATACTATATAAATAATAATAGTGTTAAATAATAAAAATGTTAATATCGATAATACAGGTAGACAATTGATAGATATAAATAGATGGATACATAGAGAGAGATAGATGGATATAGATAGATTGATGGATAGATGAATGGATAGATGGATAGATGTAGATAGATAGATAGATACAGACAGACAGACAGGCAGAAAAATAGAGAAGAGTGCCCAGAAAAGATATGGACATACGAATAATACATACACAGGGAGCTTCCATGATTTTTCATTGAGTTACTTTTTTGGGAGTGTTTTGAAAAAATGCTATATGAATAATGATACTGTTAATAAATAAGAAAAATGTTAACATCAATAATACATACAGAAAATTACAACTAAAAAGAGAGAAAGCAGACAGATCAATAAAGAGAAAGATAGATACCTAGACAGAGATTAGAGAGAGTAGTGGGAAAGATAAGTTCAATTTCATACATGCTGGGTAAGTTTAAGATATTTCCTGGATAGCCACTTTGAAACACAAATAGGCAATTGGCAATACAGGGTTAAAGTTTAGAGGAGAGAATGTAGCTAAGTAGATAGGGCAGTCACCTGCCCAGAAATGATAGTTAAGTCTCTGGGGATTGCTGAGATTACCAAGACAAATAGATAATAAAGAGGGAGAAAGTGGCCCAGGAACACACACACACACACACACACACACACACGTGCACGCTTGCCCATGCATATCGATGCATGTAGCATAACAAACATACTTAGTGCGAGTTATGCAAGGGAAATTCTAACTCTAGAAGATGTCTGCCAAATGCATCCTGACTACATAGAAGGGAGAAGCACCTTTCAGAAATCACCCTGTGCCCTTTATTCAGTGGGAGAGCACTAAAAGGCTTGAGTATTCATAAATATATGTTCCTTAAGAAGTGAGAGATGGTATTTTTCTCCTCTGCAGATGGTCCCTTAAGCATCTGACGAGCTTTCAGTTGTTCATTCAGTATCTACTATATGTCCAGTAGCAAATTAAGTTACTTAGGGATGTAGGAAGGTAGGGGAAAGTGATGACAAAAAAAAGGGGTGGGGACAATAATGGCTGAAAAAAGCAGATGAAGAGGCGTGTCTATTCCTTTGATAGAATTAGACAAAGAAAACAGGACAGAAGCGAGTTGTGACTAGACCTCAGTTACATTAGGGAAATTCTGTGTTCTGTAAGTTTATTCATTTTGAAGCTTTGAGTTTTGCTTTTTTTCCGGGAGTTCTGTAGGAACAGTTGTTTTTTTTTTTAAAAAACCCAATCTTATCTCCATTGATCAAAGGGGAAAAGGATTTACCTCCCCCATGGGCCAGGACAGCCAAGAGATGCAGCATACAGACATGGTATTGACAGGTCAGGGACAGAGGTAATGACTAAGGAAGGCAAACACTGCAGGAGCTCCATGTCCTGATTCTCCCCTTCTCAGAACTATTAACGTGGATACACAGGAGACATGAAAGTCACCACATCTTGTTTCTTTTTTTCCTGGTAGGAATGGCAGGGGGTAAGAAGAAGCAAAAGAAAAGTTGTTAATGGGCCACTCACAGGTCCAACTTCACTGCTGGCAGCCTGGTTCCCCATTATCACTTTGGTGCTGCTTTTAGTATGAATACCCAATTGGCTTCAACCTTCAGGTAGCTCAGCACTCCAGAGCTCAAACAATTCACCAGCCACAGCCTTCCTAGTAGTAAGAATTATAGGTATGTACTACCATGCTAAGTCACACCTTTTGACTCAGCATTAATAAATATCACTGAGTTTTAACAGTCATTCAATACACATTTTTTTCTGATGAGTGTCCACTCTATAGGGCACTGGGCAAGGAATATATGGCGCCTTCTATCAAACTACTGGATTTCAGTGAATCTTCCAAAAGAGAAATATAGAAGTGTAATAAAAGATTATTTTAATTTGATTAAACTTTCATAGGAATCCAGGAAGATTTTCCAAATTTCTAAGCACAAAGGAACTCAAAATACAAATAAGAGGGATTGCAAGAATGATAAGGAAAGAGTAAATGAATGGCTTGTTAGTTCAAATCTGGCCTCAAACACTTCCTAGTTGTGTGAACCTAGGCAAGTTACTTAACCCCAATTTGCCTACCCTTTACTGCTCTTCTGCCTTGGAACCAATACTTAGTATTGACTCAAAGTAAGGGTTTAAAAAAAGATGGAAAGGAATGATTTCCAGGAGGGGTAGCATTTGGTCCATCAACTATAGAATTCAAAACAAAATAAGTCAGAGATCACAGGACTTAGAAGGGATCTTTGCAATCATCTGATCCAACCCTTGCCTTTCATAGATTACAAAATTCAGACTCAATGAGGTAACAAGACTTGAATAAGGTCATACAAATTGTAAGTGGCTGAGTTGAGATGTTCATGTATTCTGGCTCTAAAATCAGTATTTCTTCCATCACACAAAGTAAGGGAATAAAGATAATAAATTTTAGAGCACATAGGATTTTAAAGTTGGAGTCAAAATTTGCCTCAAGGCAAATTATAATAATAACAAAATAACAAATCTAATAAAAACATTTTCCTTAAACGCAATCTGAATTTGTCTCTTTGCATTTTCAATCAATAATTGCTCTTATACAGAGGCAGTTGTATGGCACGATGGATAGAGTACTAGGCCTGGAGTCAGGAAGATGAGTTCAAATTGGCTCCCTGTTAGAAGCCAGCCAGCAGTTTCCAGTTACCTTGAGAGGTGTGATAGTTTAGCCAAAACTGAGGAAGAGAGAGTTGGAGACATAGTGGATTTCCAGAAGATGTTCTCTTTGACTTCCTATGAATCTTTATTTTTATACCTTTCTCTCACAGTCACACAAATGCTGGGAAAATTTACATTTCAAACCCAAAACATAGAAGAACTCAAGGTTATAGTAGTTAAGCTGGTATACCTAGTAAATTTCTACAAAATTCTACATATAGATTACACTGAGACTATGCCTCAAGGCTACCAAAACTCTACTTTATCTAAGTTTTATTTTTATAAAAAGAACATTCAACATATTTCAAAAGTGGATTAGAGTATGAGAAACCCCAAATTTGGGGGACAAGTCTAATGTGGGAAAGTAGTAAAGTGTGAGAATGTTTTGGTTTCATAGGGTTAAATTCAGTGTGAGAAAATAAAGTGAGTGTATTATGTTTTGATTTTGCCATACTGTGTCCTTCCTACTCTCAAGGTAGAGTGAGAGGAAAAGATTAAAGCAGCTTCAAGGACATGAACTATTAACTCATTAAGTACTGGTCTATTATAGAGTATTAAGGGGAATTCTATAAAGGGAATTCTATAAATGGATCTCTATAAAGAAATTTTGTATCTATGATACAAAACTTAAGGCTATCCTAAAAATATAGATTGTGGCAATTTTAATAATAAAAAATGTTGGTCAGAAGAGTCACACAGAGGGGTCTGATTGGGTATCCATCCATCCTATGGCCTGATTTTCAGACAATAGAGATCAATGTCTGCATTGATCTGCATTGACTCGATGGACCCTGATGGAGAACCTTATTTCTCTGAGGGGCTCCCGGAACATATCCACACATTAGTCATACTGAAAAAGGAATCTCTTACTTGGAGTAGAAAGAGTGACAGAAAGTCTAAATTTGGCCCTAAGTGATTCTTAGTCCCACTGCCTATTTTTCTCCCAGTCTGTAACCCTCTTTATAGAAGCCAACAACAGCCACATAAGGCTAGAAGCCATTTTGGATTTCTCTTTATTCCCAGACTTGATTGACATGGTCAAAGGATTCATCCAAGTGACTAGCCTCCTGGTCAGGCACCTCTTTGTAACTAAGTAAGGCTGGTCCTTTGAAAACAGTCTAGTACCAAGCCTATATTCAAAGGGGCAACTAGATGGCACAGTGAATAGAGCTCTAGTCCTAGAGTCAGGAAGATCCAAGTTCAAATCTAGCCTCAAACACTTACTAGCTTTGTAAGCCTGGAAACATCATTTACAAATGTTTTCATCAACATTTTTGTCTCAATTTCCTCAACTATAAAACGGGGATAATAATAGTTCTTATTTCACAAGGTTGTTGTGAGGAGCAAAGGAAATAATAAATGTTTTTTTTTAAAAGGCACTTAGCACAGTGCCTGGCATACAGTAGGCACTACATAAATGCTTATCCCCTTCCCCTTCCGATGACAATTTTATAGCTGATAAAGTCCTAAGAGACAAATTAACCACATTTCTTTATTTTACAAATGATAAAACTGAACCCAAGAGGTGAAATGATATTTGCCCACAATTTTATGGTGGATTGGTAGCAATTGCCTCCCAGTCCAATGTTGACTCCATGACACCATGATGGCTGTCCAGTCCTACCTGTAAGACAATTCTAAGATAAGATGAGCACACACTTTGACTGGCCTTGTCTAGAAGCAGAGAATTTGGGGTCTCTCCAGGCTCTATCTAAAATTTAATAAATTCAATAAATACTTATTGGATCCTTACCATGAGTAAAGCATTATGGGAGGCATTCAAGGGGATACAGAGATAAATGAGATGACCCTTTTCTCTAAGGAGCTGGTATTACAGTCTTGTTTTAAGGATAAAATAGGGATACAAATAACAATTATACACGGCAGAATATTATTCATTACTTTGGTGGTGTTACAGAAACATGATTATTTTTACTTTAGCACCTTATCACTTCTCCTGGGGTCCATTTCAAAAGCTACCTAAAGGGTCTCCCTGCTTCAATTCTCTTCCCCTCCTCCACAGAGATACTAATGGATATGAAACCCAGAGGCAATCATGCAGCCTGCCATGCTCAAAAAGCTTCACTGACTGGTTTATGTGTTTAAGATAAAATACATAGACTTAAAAATTTGGCATTTAAAGTCATTCACAGACTGGCTCCTACCTACTTCTCCTGCCTTATTCCTACACAGTATATTTCCATCAAACTGGCCTCCTAGATCTCCCTGTAAACACTCATTCCTCTACTACATCCAGAATTTTGTACATTCCTGGAATGTCCTTCTTTCTGCCTTGCCTCCACTTTCTTTCACTCTCTTACTTCTATCAAAGCACAGCTCAGCCACTACCTCCTACCTAAGACCTTCTCTGTTCCCCTGAATTATCAGCCTACTCCCTCTTCTACACATTTTGTGTATATTTTCTACTTACTGAAGATGCTGTATCTCCCCAAAAGAATGCGAACTCCTTTCAGGGCAGGGACTGTTGGTTTATTATCACAGAATTCTCAAAACTAATAACAGTGCCTTGCACAAAATTGTGCTTGATACATTTTTGTTAACCCATCAGTATACTCTTTCAACCTCTCTTACAAATAAAAAGTAGGAAAAGTAAAGTCAAAGACTAAGAAAGGAAAAGGGAACCCTTGACCACTGAGAAGCATCACTAATTATTTCTAATAAATCTTTCCATACCTGATAGAGTTTTTCAGGCCCTTTCTCTTTAAAAGCATGGATGACAGCAAATTGGGAAAAATCAGTAAGGCTCTAAAAGATGTTTATGGATAATATTCCATTATCCATAAAAGGTGTTTATGTTAACAGTTATTAACACACTTTCTAAATGGGCAACACATGGCTCTACTCAGGTTTAGAGAGCAAAGAATTCACATATCTCACAGAAAAGAAAGGGAGAAGGGATAACTGCTAAAATGTATTTCAACATGCAAAATGAGCCCAATCTATTCACACTCTCCCTCTCTCTCATCTTCCCTCCTTCCTCAATCTTATAATAGTAGCTAGTTAGTATTACATTATATAGCACCCTCGGTGGGGAGTCAGCAAGATTTGAGGTCCAATTCAGCCTGAGACACTTCCTACCTGTGTATGACCTTTAGAGGAGTCACTCGACCTCTGGTTGCTTCAGTTTCCTCATCTGTAAAATGAGGATAATAATAGCACCAGGTTCAAAAGGGTTGTTATGGAGCTCAAATGAGATGATATTTGTAAAGCTCTGAGCCCAGCACCTAGAACATAGTAGGTGCTTAAAATTTTTTTTTAAATTCCAATGCCACCACTCTTTCTTCCTGAGCTCATTGCATTTTCTCACAGACTGACAAAAAAAAAATCAACCACACTACCTTCTGATTCAGGAGGAACCCTTAGCCCTCTTTCTGCATGGAAGTTCACAGAAACAGATATGTCACGTGTAGGCATAGAGCTGATATCGTTCTATCTACTAAAAAACTCAAGAGTTCTTTCTCATGCACATACCTATGGCCTAAACATTCCAGGCTCTCCACAATCAGGTACAAACATACCACTCCACAATGTTTTTCATGCTCCTCCACTCCATTTATTCCATAAGTAGACCCACCTAAGGCTACTTCCTTTTTTCCACTCACAATGTTTCCTAGAGTGGGCTCCCACCATTTCTGCCTACTCAACTCAAATGACATACCCTGCTATCCTTAGTCAGAAATAACCTTTCCCTCTTCATGCTGCACTCGATTGGAACTTCTCAACAACTCTCTAATGGATTATTTGAACTGCAGTGATTTATACATGTAGCATATGCCATTACTAGTTCCACAAGGGCAGGGGCCCATGTTTTACTTGCAAATTTTATACCTTATTCAGGACTGACTTCAGAGTTATGCACTGACAAACATTTAACAATTTTTTACAAAAGAAATTTTCCCCAAAATCCAGTTGTTCAATCATGGACATCTTTTCCCCCTCACCCTTATTTATATTTTCTTCTCTAATTCTTACTGCTTTCCATGAAGATAGGAAATAACATTATTTCCTTTAAATAAAGTAGCTTTAAATATTTCAGTGCTTGTGAAGATTTGGGGCAGGTAGGTGGTGGAAGATTGGGTAGAACACTTGGCCTGAAGTCAGAAAGACTTGAGTTCAAATTTACTAATCATGTAACCCTGGGCAAGTCCCTTAACTCTGTTTGCCTCAATTTCCTCATTTATAAAATAAGATAGAAAAGGAAATGGCCAAACCATTCCAGCCAAGAAAACTCCAAATGGGGTCACAAAGTGAGATATGACTGAAATGACATAATAACCACAAAGATCAAAGACATAATTTACTTTCTAAAAGAGCAGAAAATGAAAGCACTTAAATACTTTTCCTCTCTTTGGAATCATCCATCTTTGTTGGGATTTTGCAATCTGGTCTAAATTGACAAGATACAACTCTTCTTTCATGCACACTGGGATATAACAAAGTGTAAAAAGTTGGGGGCTGGGGAGTGCATTGTAGCAAAAGGTTAGTTACCCATAGAACCATAGGAAAAAAGCACAATGAAGTCATTGGACCTGCTCCCAAGGATGTCAATGCTATCTGTATGATGAATGAAATGTAACATTCCTTTTTAAATAGTTAAAGGCAATGAAGAGGTCTCTGAAAATGCCCTTTCAGATAGTATCCAAGGAATTTAATTCCTAAGAATAAAATCTTTCTCAGCACATACTTAGGACACAATAACAGACATTCTATTCTTCCAGAATACAAGCTCCACATAGTATGAGTTCAGTAAGGATAGTAGAAACACATTTTATGGATGGCCCTCCAGAAACTGAATTATTCTCTGGTTCGTCCCCCCAGACACAGCAAGGTGGAACACTTGGTCTGAAGTCAGGAAGACCCGAGTTCAAATCCATCTTCAGACACTTACTAGCTATATAATCCTGGGCAACTAACTTAACTTTTGCTTCAGTTTCCTCAAAATGAAAAATGGAAACAATAATTCCCAAGGTGGGTGTGAAGACCAAATGAAATAATTGTAAAAAGCACTTAGCACAGTGTCTGGCACATAGAAGTTGCTATAGAAATATTTATTCCTTTATCCATCAGAATGTGGTCCTTCTTAGGACACTAATAAATGCAGAGATTTAAAAATCCACCTGGTTCACCAGGTGCCTAACTAAGCCAGCATCCTCTGCTTAAAATGGAGGTTTCAGAATTCTGGCTACTAGGGGAAGTGGAGAGCTGGATAAGTACACTGACCTTTCAAAATTCCTTTTCAGGGGGCAGGTTGGTGGTTCGGCAGTTTGAGAGCTGAACCTAGAGAGGGAAGGTCCTGGGTTCAGATCTGACTTCAAATACTTCCCAGCTGTGTAAGCCTGAACCCTCATTGGTCTAACCCGTACTGCTCTTCTATCTTGGAAGCAATACACGGTATGATTCTAAGATGGAAGAAAAGGTTTTTTTTAAAAATTCCTTTACATAATAAGAAAGCAGAGTACCAGTGATAGTGGCAAGGATTTGATTAGAGGGAAAACATACCAGAGTGTCAATGAGTTGCTGTGAAAGGTCAATGAAAAGAATTACAAGTCAAATCCTACCATAACCAAAAAGATTACAGTACTTACTCCAAACCATTCCTGAATACAACAAATCTCCAGAAACACCAGAGTTTGTTCAGTCCCCTTGGACTTTGATTGGATTTTGCTCACATAAGGCTGGAGTTTCATTCAATCCAGCCCCACAATTCTCTATACTACTGACCTCCTGCAACCTTAAAGCCTTAATGGCTCCTCCAATCACCAAACATGGGAAAAGGAGCAAAATGCCTGGCATATTATAGATAAATGCTAGCTATTGTTATTATAATGAAACATAATTCTATTTCCTTTCTTATTTCTCCTTTCATAAAAAAATCACATATCCTGCTTCATAAAAATTTCCTTATTTGTTTTGTGGTATACATCTTTATAAAAATATATCTATCTCCATTGCAAAATGAATTCCAAATGGAAAATCTATGCTAAAGATAAGAGGGAAGACCAAACATCACCGTAGTTCAGACACACTATCTCACTCAAGAAACAGATGATCCGGTGCATTTCAACTGGTTTCCCACCTCCAAACACCTACTGTCTCAATCCATTCTGCATACTTCATTCCAACAGATTAATCTTTCTGAAACATAATATTCACTTATGCCACCTTTGCCCACTGCCTATTAGATAAATCTTTAGCCTGGCTCTCAAGGTCCCTAGATAATCTGACCCTGACCTGTCATTCCATCTTTGCCAATGTTGTCTACTTAAATGTCTCCTTTATGGTAGAGGCTGATGATGAAGGATGCAATCCACCTCATGGTAAAGACATGAGAGGCTTAATGGAGAATTAAAAACACATTTTTTGGATGTGGTCAATGTGGAAATTCCCACCTAATGCCATAACTCAAACTGTTCTGCCTACATGGTATGCCCTCCCTCATCTTCCCTGCACACATTTTACTCATTCTTTTACTGTATATTGTATACACATTTTATTTATATATTTATGTGTGTATATATATATATATATATATAACATTAAATAATAATAAATAGCATTTAAAGAGACTTTAAGGTTTAAAAAGCACTTTATGAATATATTTTCTTTGATCCTCACAACCACTTCAGAACTGAGAGTAGGTGCTATTATCATCTCCACTTTACAGAAGAGGAAACTGAGGCAGACAGACATTGGTGCCATGCACAGGGATCTGAAGCCATACTTGACCTGAGGTCTTCCTGGCTCCAGGCCCAGCCCTCCACTCTCTGTGCTACCTAGGCACCTAGCACCTTAGGAGACACAAAGATCAGTAAGACACATTCCTTATACTCAATGAGCTTTACAGTATAATAGTCTGAAATAAGTAATGATATACAAATATAAACCTGATCACTTAAGAACTCTGATCAACATAATATCAACCTTTATGGTAGAAGGCTGATGATGAAGGATGCGGTCCACCTCATGGTAAAGACTATGAGACACTTAATGAAGAAATAAAAACACATTTTTTGGATGTGGTCAATGTGAAAATTAGTTTTGCTGGATCTTGTTTATATATTCCAAAGATTCTGTATTTATTTTTATTTCCTTCTGTGGGGAAGTAGAAGAGAAGCAGGGAGAAAAAAAAAAGCATGAAAATTGAAAAAAAAAACACCCATTAATTTTTTAATATGTTAATCCTATCCATTGTGCTAAAAAATAAAAAATTTAAAACTCTATAGCCTCTGTCTTGGTCTTAAGACTAAGACAGAACAGCAGTAAGAAATAGGCAACTGGGATTAAGCTATTTGCTGAGGGTCACATAGCTAGGAAGTATTTGAGGTCAGATTCAAACCCAGGTCCTCCTGACATTAGGCTTGGCACTCTATTTACTGTGCCACTTAGCTGCTCCCCGTTCTATCCATCCTTATCAGCTCTTGGTGGCTTGTATTGTCAGGCAACTTTTCATCATGGGGTTAAGATGATAAGTTCCTTGAAGAAAGGAACTGGCTTTTTGCTTCTTTGTGTGTACAGGGCTAGATGGCACAGTGGATAGAGTGCCAGACCTGGAGTTGGGAGGATCTGGGTTCAAATCTGGCCTCAAACATTTACTAAGACAGAAAGTAAGTGTTTACAATAAGTAAATGAATGAATGAATAAAATAAAATAAAGAAGAGGAGGAAAATCCATCAGTTTTTGTAATAGCTGGTTTTACTTTGGGCCCTAACATCCAACATAGGGGCTGACAACAAGAGTTTATGATTCTGACAATCAGGAGACCAATATGAGTGCAGCAATCAAACAATTACCAGTTAGCCAACAAGCATCTATTAAACACCCAACGTGATCCATTCGTTGTACAAAGTGCAGATGACAAGAATAATGATGACACCAACAATGACAGTAATAATACTAGCTAGTATTTATTCAGTACTTTAAGTTTTGCAAAGCACTTCAGGTTATTTCTCACATTTAATCCTTACAACAATGCTGAGAGATAGATGTTATTATTATCCTCTGTTTTCCAAAAGAGGAAATGGAAGCAGAAAGAGGGTAAGTGACAAGCCCAGGGTCAGACCGCTAATAAATGTCTCAGTTAGGATTAAAATCAGTGCCCAGTGCTCTAGCTACCTAGCATGAGAAAGCAAAGCAGAAAATAATTTTTATTCTCAAGAAGCTTAAAGTCTAGCAGGGGAGACAAAAATCCAAATAATTATGTACAAATGAGATACATACAAGATAAACCAAAGATAATTTGACAGAGGGAAGGAATTAGTATTAAGGGGTACTAAAGGAATACATGCAATGTTTTTTAAATAGACAGTGGATTCTTCTGAAGAACGGCACCATCCTAGATAAGTAGCCTTTCTTTATCTCCCCACAGGCAATACCCAGTACCCTTCCTTTTAAATTATCTTGGATTTATTTGCATTTCTTCCTTTTATAGTTTATCCTGTTCATACTTAACAAATGTATTTATTTGTCTTCCCCACCAGAACACAAGTTCCTGGGTGTCGATCTTTGTGTGTCCAACTCTAGAAGTAAAAGTAGGTGCTTGATATTTTCTTGCTAATGAATGTTATAATTATTATTATTAATTAAATGAACTTAGCTTAAATTTCATTCAGAAGTGTCAGAATGTGGATGGTTTCTGAGTGAGAAAGACCAGAACAACACTGGGCCACTAAAGAGAACTCATTGATTGTGAGAGATAGCTCTCACAAGACTGTGACTTACCCACACAATAGCCCACAAGGTTCAGGTACTGTTCCTCTTTACAGCTGGCCCTGCAGGTTCCACTCACAAGAAGGGCATAGGGATGGCAACTGATGCAATCGGAGTCAGTAGGACCATAGCACTGTCTGCATGAGGGATGGCACACTTGAAGAAAAGAAAATTCCAGGATCAAGGTCAGAAATAATGAAAAAGAAACACCACTACCAAACACGTCAAAAACATTCCTAAGAATATTTAACAGCAATGATGAGTGCGTTCTCTGACCACTTAAAATTTCTGAGGACATTTGGATAA
Source organism: Gracilinanus agilis (assembly GCF_016433145.1). Lineage (NCBI taxonomy): Eukaryota > Metazoa > Chordata > Mammalia > Didelphimorphia > Didelphidae > Gracilinanus > Gracilinanus agilis. Next base: position 35,784,502 of record NC_058135.1, on the reverse strand, counting down.
GAGAGAATCACCTTGAGGGATCTGACCACTCACTGAACAATTTCTCACTCCTCATGCCCATGAGGTTGTTTCTTCCAGACAGAATATTAAAGTACCATCCCAACAAGATGTAGATAAGCTTCATTCAATCTATCAGAAAGTATTTATTAGCAACTATACTGTACCTGGAAATACAATACAGGAAACAATCACCATGCCCAAGGACTTTACATTTCAACAGAGACAATAAAGACATTGTACAATTAAATATGGAATAAATATGGAATAAATACACTTATCATAGTTAACTATAAGGCAACTTAGTCAGGGGAGACAGCAGTTGAAAGGAAACTGAAAAAGTTTCACATTAAAGTGGGTTTTCTAAAACCAACATATTTAAATCACTCAGGGGTCTAGTGACTGACTCCATGATTTTTTGCAAGGAAACATGGAATGTTTCACTAACCCCCTAACTCAATTTTAGTATTTCCACCAATTATTTAAAATATTATTTTGAAGACTGGCAACAGAAAATTTGGTTAAGAACCCGTTAAACAGAAGATGGCACTTGAGCTGCATTTCAGTACTTTCAAGCTAGATTTATATAGTTTCAATGTCATTTTCAAGATCACAGAATAAATGACTGGACAGACCATTCTCATACACCATTGTCCCTTCACCGCAAATTTCCCTAAGTCAAGTGCTATGATTTAACCAATGGTGTACCCTGTTCCTGAGAAAGAACAATTAAAAGAGTCATGGTCAAGGATAGACAACAAGAGCAGTCATATAAAGGTGGAGACTACACAAGGGATGTTCTTAAATGTTATTTTTATAAATACACATTTTAAAATATTTTATTTTTCCCTAACAACATGTAAAACAATTTTAAGATACATTTTTAAAAGTTCTGAATATTGAATTCTCTCCTTTCTTCTCACCCTCACTTCTTCACTCCTTCTCTGCCTTCCCCTCTCCAATATACATATTTCATTCCTTAATAAAGGAGAAGTACAGAAACAGCAAAAGGGTAGGGATCTTCTGTCATCTTCCTACTTAGTTACAGTATTTTCCATCTCATTCACCAAAAACTATGGCAGAAGAGGAAGAATAAAAGAAACTAAAGCCCTATACCCTTTCTTTTGCCCAATAATATACTTCTACTACTCTTATATCTAGTAATTTCACATCATCTTTCCACTCTATCATCAGGCATATAAGAGCAAGCTATCTCCAAACAGCACCTTCCATTCTGTGAACTCCATTATCCTCTACCCAGTGCACCCATGTCCCACTCCAATCCTGTGTGTCTCTTCCACAGTGTCCTCTTAGAAAACCATGCTCTCCCCACTTTACCCTATATTATGGCATACTGTGTCATGCAACAACATGCCACAACATACCATAAGCATAAAATTTCATGCTATACCCTATCACATATCATACTAAACCATATTATGTCTTACTATACCATAATATATCATACCATACCATATCATATTATATTATACCCTACCATAACATAATATATCCTACTCATACCATGCTATACCTTACCAAAACATACTATATCGTACCATATGATAATATAGCACACCATACTCAACTGTACTAGATTATATCATACCCTACTATAATATAACATACTGTATCATGACTAAAATACTCCATGCTATATCTTAACATACCCCACCACATCATACCATAATATGACTTGCCAAAACATACCATACTATATATCATAACCATCCCCTTCCATGACAATATATCCTACTCTACCCTACTATCCCATTCCATATTATACTTTACCATAGCATAATAAAACTTTATCACTTGACCACAAACTTGCTTTGATCTTAAACATTTTTTCTTTCATTCTCATTCTATTAGCCCTTGATGAAACCAAACTCTAGCCAAATTCCAAGTCCCTGATCATCCTCTCCACCACTAGTTGTAACTTCTCTCATCCCTCTTCACTAATCCCCAACAATAGTCCTAGAAGGAGATGTGGAATACCCCTTGCTCCTACTGCACTTTCAGATTCTCTCTCATTCAGTAATCACTCCTCCTCTGAAGTTCTCACAACTAAAATCTTCTTCCAAATGTAGATCAGAACTTTTGTGTTCTGGTATCTAGGTCATTCTTCTCATTTGGACTTAATAGTAGTTGAAGAGCCTGCACTTTGACAAAGGAAGAGGTAAAATGATTTCCCTTGACCTGAACCAACTAGGAAGTAGACAAAGTCTTAACAATCATTCCACTGAGCCTTGTAGTCTTTTTTTTTTTGTAAAGAGTTGAAGAGGTGTTGATTAGTCCCCAGGAATGCTGGTCTAGAACAAAATAAGTTGCTACAGCAGATGTTAGCTCACAGACTACTTCTCAGAAATACAGCAAATGACAACATTGAAAGTAAAGGAAAATGAAAACCACGGAATTTGTGAATTAGAATAAACAGTAATAATCTAATCCAGTGATGGGAAAACTTTTTTAAAGAGGGGGCCAAAGGAAAGGAAATGCTCATCTGTCAGTCTGTTTCTAAGGCAACTCTTTCAAAGTTTCATTGTATTGTATCCTACTCTTTGTATTCATCAGATTAAGAATAATGTCACAGGGCTGCATAGAACATTTCAGGGGACTGGATCTGGCCCGCGGGCAGTAGTTTGCCCATCACTGGTCTAAGCCATTGAAAAGAATGTTAAATAGGGCCAAGCACAGGTATCTTAAAAAAACAAACAAAAAAACACTTCTTACTATGTGTTAGTTCCAAGGCAGAAGGCTAAGCAGGCTAAGCAAGGGATATTAAGTGACTTGGCACAGGCCACATACCTAGAAAGTGTCTGAGGTCAGATTTGAACCCAGGATCTCCTGTCTCTAGGCCTGACTCTCAATCCAGTGAGTTATGCAAGTGGCCCCACCAAGCATACATCTCTTAACATTTCCACTGGAGATCTCCTAACAGGATTTCATGGAATAATTAATAATGCCTCAGTGCCTGGTCATCTAACCAGCTCAATCCACTAAATTAATATCTCCTCATTCATCTCCCTCTTTGTCACTTTTGTTCCATCAGTTTCAATGGGAAGATCATTTTCCTTTGCAGACAAAACAGAAACATAATTAGAATTGAGAAAATCTTATTGTCTGTTGTTAGTTTTCATCATTCTAACTATCCCAGCATAGGTCTTCTTCCTTATATCATTGCTCTTTTATCTCCCAAAGTAACATTTTTTGGGACCTTTATCTTCTCTTGCCTCAGTTCATTCTGTGCTTGAGCCTTTTTTGATACTATTTTTTTTATACAACTATGCCATCCTCCTATGGTCATTTTTTATAATCTGGTCTTGCTTTCATCTTCTGTACCTTTCTTTTTAAAGTCCAAATTGTGCAATGACATAGGTCCTTTCTGGACAAATACTATTTTTAGTGTCTTGCTAGAATTGTTTCTCTTTATGTCCAGAATTTCACTCTTAAGAATTTCCTATCCCTCTTGATCTGACTTCCCCTGAAATGTTTTAGTCCACAAATGTTCCCAACTTCCCTCTGATTTTTTACATGCCTAGAATCTCTTAACACAAACTTTAGGACTGAGTGATCACTTCCCTCCCAAGGTTCCCATCATTTCTACCCAGAAACTATTTCTTCCCTGTTGATCTGAATCAGATGCAGAAATGAATTTCCCCTATTTATTCCTCAACTTTTAAAGAATGAAATGATCACTAAGCTAAGTGGAAAAGTTATTAGTAACTATGCTTTTGGCAAAGAAAGAGAGGTCCAACAGATGTCTAAATAAAGAAAGTCCTTCATCATACCCCTGTGCCTCTGTGCCAGGATCGAAATCAGTTTCCCAAACTCTGTGCCAATTTCTTCTCCATCCAGGTGGTCTGTACTATAGTATACTCTAATGAAAAAATCCCTTCTGTTTCTCTCTCCTTTGACTGTGACCCAAACATTCTCCATCACGCTTCCTGGATTTCCTGATGTGAGTATACTTTCTTAATGTACAATTCTCTCCTTACCCCTTTTATCGTTCAGCCATTTCAGTCATGCCCCACATTTTGTGCTTCCATTTGGTGTTTTTTTGGTTTGTTTTTTTGTTGGTTTTTTTTTAAGATACTGGAGTGATTTGTCATTTCCTTCTCCAGGACATTTTACAGATGAGGAAACTGAGGCAAAGAGGGTTATGTGATTTGCCCAGGTTCACACAACTAGTAAATGCCTGGGGGCCAGATTTGAATTCAGGTTTTCCTTATTCTAGGCCTGGCACTTTACCCATCTGGCTGACCCTTCCTAGCCCTACTCTGCCCCATTTACCTGTCTTGTTTCTTTTGAATAAGGTATTACCATCCAGAGCCATGGTTGAGTCATGAATTCCCTCTAACCAAGTTTCATTGATACCTTTTATGCCCAAATTTTCCCCTTTGTCTTAGAATCTATAGTGCATTTTATCTGATGTCTAGACTTTGGGTATTTGTGCATACATGGTCAAATGTGTAAACATATATGTAAAATGCATCACAAAGTTTTAAGTGTTATATAAATGCTAGCCACTGTTGTTTTTGCAGTTCTTGAATTCTATCTCCTGTGGAGTTCTGGGAATCTCAACTGCTATCTTTTTCCTTCATTCTATCTATTCTCTGTAATATCTAACTTTGGGAGATAGACCAAAAGAGTCTTTTCCCTTTTCCCTCCCAATCCTTTTTAGTGTCGAGTGCCATGGATAAGATTTGCAAGATCATATACTTGCAAGATTACCCCCATTTGGCTAGGAATTTACCAGCCATATGTTATAATCCAGAAGTCTACCTTCTTAGCCAGGAAGGTAGATGAGGGCTAAGAACACAGAGTGACTTGGCAGTAGACTCTGGGACACACCAAGAAAAATGAGAGAGAAGAAACTCAGAAGCAGGAAGGCAGAGGTTTCTAGAAGATGGAGTCATCAGAGGTATTCCATAAACAACATATATATATATATATATATATATATATATATATATATATATATATATATTTGTCAATGGAAAATGTCTGTGTGTAACAATACTACTACTGGACGGCTAGGTGGCTCAGTCTATTGAGAGTCAGGCCTAGATATGGGAGTTCCTGGATTAAAAACTGGCCTCAGACACTTACTTCCTAACTATATGACCCTGGGCAAGTCACCTAGGCCCCACTGCCTACCCCTTATTGCTTTTCTGCCTTGGAACCAATACACAGTATTGATTCTAAGATAGAAGATATAGGTTAAAAAACAAAAAACAAAAATACTACTACTGGTTTGTCTCTTATTCACTTTACTATTCTGACCTGATTGCGTGCTTTCTCCATTGATTTGATTAGTTTCTAGCTGTTTGTTTGTAGAGCAGGAACTGGATGAGTTCTTAAGCTATGTTTGCAATTAGAGTTATCCAGAATTGTTAGCTCCCTTACACTTAGGGAGCACAAATGCCTTGTCCTACACCTCTGTCTTACAGAAACTACATGGAACCAAGGATGCTTCATTTTTCCCCAAGATTCACAAACTACCTCACATGAAGTGGTATGGAGCAGAGTTGATTCTACTACTCTTTCATACTGGTGCCTGAATCCGAAATTCAGTTCGTGAAGCAAAATCATACAAGGTCATGTATCTTTTCCTTCACATGACATATACCAAGCTAACAAGGTATCTTGCCTTTTTTTTTTTTTTTTTAGAACAGTCACGTTAGGATGTGAGCAATAAAGAAAGGAGGGAGGAATGCCTAAAAAGAGAATGCAGCTGCAATAGTACCTCATGCTGCCAAAACAGGCAGCAGGAGCTGAGCTTATGGAAGAAAATGAAAAGGTTGCTTTGCCAAGGGCAGGGAAGGTCTAAGCAAGTCTGATACTGAGAAGAGAGGGTGGAAGGGAGGGAAGAAATGAGATCGGGGTTAGAAGAGATTCTCTTTTCTGGCAGGTAGCTTGTGGGAAGCAGAAGCAGAGATTTCAGAGAAATTCCAGTGCTTCTCCTGCAGGCAAAGAGCCAAGTTAAGTTAAGCAAGGAGAAAGAAGAAAAATGGATTAAAAGGCTAGCAACAGCCCCCACCATCATTCACTCTGCATTCCTTAGAATGGAACTTGGAACCAGTTCATCTAATAGATAGCAGTCTTTCCAGAATGAACCCTACAATCCATTTCCTCCCCTTTCCCAGCTCCCTCCCAGTGACCTGAGAAGACTATTAATCCATGGTACCATCTGCCAGGATCTGTGTGGGTGGGGAGAAGACATATAGTGCAAAGAGTTTGAGTTAGAAGCATTCAACTTTAGTTTCAAACAAAATTTAATTACAACACAGGGAAACCAAACAGACATGGGGGGGGGGGGATATCCAAAGACTGATAGCTTTGAACAGACACAAAAATTTAGCACCCAGAGGAGCTATATTTCCCCTGATAAGCTTACATGAAGATGAAACAATCTACCTGGAGAATAAGTAGACCTTTTTAAATGCTTTGGGTAAAAATGTTTTGCAAAGAAAGTTCTGGAGAGAAATAATACTTAACTGATATTAAATAGAACATTTCAGAAGCCATTGTGATTTGAGGCATGAAAAATATTGATAGAACCTATGAATACTGGTCCAAGTATCCTGGGAGTATGGCATCTCATAGAGATAATGAGAGTTGGAGAACTTTGGAGCAAAAAAGAAGAAAGTAATTTCCCTATTAAAACTTTATTGTATGCAGTATTTTCATATTGAACAACAGTGGGAAAATATTATTAGCATCGATATTTTCTCACAGTGTTCATATTCCTATCATAAGGAACACTAGGATTCTGAGGAACACAGATTTGTAAATAAAATTTTAAAACTAAAATATGTAAACTGGTAAGAACCAAAAAAATTAATTCTCATCTTCCATTTCTTGTCATATGAATTGCTGAATCTCAGAGGTGGAAGAGAATATCCATTCTAAACAGGGGTATACTAGTAGATATTTAACTAATGTGAGAAGGAGTAGGAGTTGGCATAACTTAATGTACATTATGGCATAGCACTTTCTTACATCTAGGCAATCAACAAAACAAAGAAGTGAGCTGTGGTATTTGCTGATTTCTAAGGATACTTTAGATTACATTGTGAAAACTCAGAATGAAATTTTAATAATCAGTTCTTGTGAGCTGGTACTAGCTGCCTCCAGCACACCCCTTATTCTAAAAGATATCTGACCAAGAATCCACCTCCTCTAGAACATATCCAATGTGTCATCATTCAACCTTTACTTGAAAATTATCCAATATGGCAGAATAAACTATCTCCAAAGGCAACTATTCTTTGGAGAGCCATCATCTTTAGAAAGTTTTATCTGACATCAAACCTATAATTGCTTCTGCAAATTCTACCTAGGATGTCTGGTTCTATACTCTGGAGACAAGAAGGGCATGTTACCTTATGGGAAACCAATAAGAGAAACAGAGTCTCAAATAGATAAAAATCTGAGACTCCTCTTTTGACCCCTTTTGTGATCCTTGTGATTTCTTGTTGAAAAGTATTGTGGCCTTACTGAAAAGTTTTAAGTTCCTAGCAAACCAGAAATTAAGAGATTAACATCATTCCCTTCAGAAATGCAGCCAAGGCCAAAACCTTAGTTAGCTGAGGCATTTGCCCCTGAGAAAAGTATTCTCACACTTAGCTTGCTGATAATCACGCAGCTGAAGGTCCAGCCTGGTTCTTAACTTCACCTTGAAGTTTCTGAGTTTCTGTGTGTTGTCTAAACTCACTGCAATGTTTATGAAGCTGTAAAACTCTCTCTGTGCTTGTGGGTGAAAGGGAGTTTGAATTTTCATATATAATAAACTTGTGACTCAATGGCACTTCGGAGAAGCAGCTATGAATTAACAGTCAAGATCGTCTCCCGTGTCCCATTATTTTCTTATCAAATAAGCAGTCATTATCAGAGATGATAAATAGATCTGGACATTACCTCTCTATAAAAATTCTTCTAGATCATGAAAACAAGTGATCCAGTCACTCCCAAGGCTTCTCTTATCCAAAAGAAACATTCCTTATTCCTTCAATTAATCTTCAGGGGACATGAATTCAAAGCCCATCACCATATTTGTTACCATCTTCTGGAAACTCTCCAGTTTATAAAACTCTTTCTAAAATGTAATCCCAGGAATTGAATGCAATGGTTCAAACCAAGTCTAACCACAAGAGAGTACAGTCAGACCACCTCCTCTGTAGTTTCTGACATTGGGACTCTTAATGTCTCCTAAGGACACATTTGCTTTTCCGGCTATCATATTTCTGTTGCTTCATATCAAGGTCCTAGTCCACTAAAACTCCTTGGCCCTTTTCAAATTGATGGCTAATTAACCATGCCTGCCCAACCTTACATTTTTAACCCAAGAATAAGGCTTCCCATTTGCATTTGTTATATTTCACATTATTCAGTACAGCCCAATGTCCCTGACTGTCAAAGTCTCCAGTGTATATGTATACAATATTCCAAAGGGTTGGCTTTGTATCCCCTGAAGATGTGAAGATGTGATGTACCTTAATCCTAGTCATCAATTAAGACTCTGTGGACCTGGCTTAGCCTCAGTCACTCCCCAGGAAGAAGTGCCCTCCATCCACCCTGTGTAGCCTGTTCCTATTCCTGGTTCTCCTCACCTCAGCAACCACAAGATATTCCCATTTTTGTACTCAGGAAGTCATGACTCGTAATCGTACATTCTCCTTGTGATGTTATTCTTAGCTATTTTGACTAGGATATAAAAAACCTACGATGCTAAGGTCCGTTAGGACAGTCTCCCAACCAGCCAACTGCCTAATAAAAGACACCGTGAAATTTGACCTCCTGATCAGAGAGTGGTTTTGATTCCACAACAGTATCAAAAGAACACAGGGCTAAGCTGGGGCTCCTGGGGTGCCTCTGTGAGGACCTTATCATAGATTGCTGCTGAAGTTATAATAGTTATAATATCATCTAATTCACAGCTTTCTTTCTTTTCCACAGGACTAGTAACTTCCTTAAGAGCAGAAACATTTTTTTTCTTTGTATCCTTAACATAAAGTTCAGTGCTTGACATACAGCAGGAATTTTTAATTGTGCTAATATTTATAACAAATTTTGTTGTTCTCACCTTCTCAATGGGGGGCAGGAGAATTGTAACCCTAGACATAAAAAAGCTTTATTTTGTTTAAAAATATTTTAACTGGGGTCTGCTGGGTGGCTCAATGGATTTAGAGACAGGCCTCGAGACAGGAGTGGTTTTAAATTGGGCCTCAGACACTTCATCAGCTGTGTGACCCTGGGATAGTCACTTAACCCCCATTGCCTAGCCCTTACCACTCTTCTGCCTTGATACCAATACAGAGTATTGATTCTAAGGCGGAAGGTAAGGTTGTTTGTTTGTTTTTTAGTTTAAAAAACATTTTTTAACCTTTACCTTCCATCTTAGAATCAATACTCTGTATTGGTATCAAGGCAGAAGAGTGGTAAGGGCTAGGCAATGGGGGTTAAAGTGACTAGCCCAGGATCACACAGCTAGGAAGCGTCTGAGTTCAGATTTGAATGCAAGACCTCCCATCTCTAGGCAAGACTTTCTATCCACTGAGCTCCCTAGCTACTTCCAAAAAGGTAAGGTTTTTAAAAATGAAACAAAAACAGCAAAATTAAGCATGGTAGAAGTCTGTCTTCTCTCTGTCATCTTCCATCAATGTCCTTTATACTCTTAACAGTCTTGCCCTTTCTTCAGTCATCTTTTTTCTCTTAATATAGATTTTTTAACACTCCTTTTTGATAATTCTAGGTTTTCCTTGCTAAGCTTACCTTAGTAGCACTCTTGACAGTATTCTTATAAGTCAGCACCATGACAAACCAAAGAGCTTACAATCTAATGGGGCTTCAGGAGAGGGGAGGAGAGGAAGACATAGACACAAAAGACCATGAAATCAGGAAAAGTGTGATAAGAGCAAAAGTGACACTCAGGAAAATTTCAGAGAGAGAGAGAAAAAAAGATCTCTTTCAGCCAAGTCAAAGGAATAATTCATGGTACACCTATCCCTAAAGGGGTTATTCCATGCTTTTGTATTCATCCTATTACCTTCCACTTTCTGAATATATCCTTTAAAAATCCAGTTAGGTGATAAAGTACCCTGTCATTCCTATCAGTCCCTTTAAGCAATATCTCACTTTTCTTCTTCTCTGAAGGAATATAAATTGTTCTTTGTGCCTTTGGAATTTTATACTTGGAGCTTCCTATCTCTTCTTGGCTTCTTCTTCCTCTATAGAACTTAATTTCAGGGAGGGCTTCCTATTCTTCTGCACTATGGGAATTGAGTTCTCACAGAATCTGGGGAGCATGCCATACTACTCCCAGACTTCCTTTCCTTTATCACAAACTCTAAAACAAAATAGTCATTCCCCAATAAGGTCCCTATCATTTTTACTCCAGCAGTCAACATCTACAGCTCAATGAAAACCAACCCTAGAAAAGAACTGTCCCATGTTACTTTGTTTTCCTTCTGAAAAATGAAATATCATTAAGGCAATTTAATACACTATTATCTGCTTGGCTTTTGTCAAGCCAGGAGAGATCCCCACTCTTCATTTCCAGGCTTGAGTTCTCATCTATTTCTTTCTAATAATGTCTTCTTTCTAATAATTCTCATCTATTTCTTCTTTTGGTCCAAATGGTCTAAAATATACTCTCATGACAATACTAGTGTTTCTGCTTATTGGTCTTTATCCAAAGACTCCAACAGGCTCTCCATCCAGTTCTTGAATTTCTTCAAATGGATATATATTCTTCCTAATCATTGCTACCCTAATTCTTGTGAACAAATGATACCCTTCTAGAGCCATATTCCTGTCATGGGTCTTATTCCAACACGTCTCAGTGATACTGAACATGACATTTGGCTGTTTGCATTACGCTCTTTAGTTCATTTTTGCTTGCTATCAATATTTTGCTTTATTATTTTGTTATTAATTTTACTAGCAAACCTTTCCTTTTGTTCTCATTCTGATTTGTGCCAAAGCCACAGATTTTACTACTTAAAATCAAATTTAAAGAATATTTTATCTTATTTCTTATGAGCTTCTGGGTTCCTTTACTAATGATTAAAAAATATCAGGGATTTAGAGTTAGACAGCACCTTAGAGGCCAAACCTCTTATTTGCAGAGGAGGAGACCAAGACACAAAGATTAAATGACTTGCCCCAGGTCACAGAGCTTAGAGACAGAGACAGTATTTGGATCTAAGCCTTCCTGACCCAGACTCAAACACTATTCACTACATCATATTATCTCTGTTTTATTTTCCTACAAGGTAAGCTACTCATTCTCTCTAGAGGATGGTTAGACATTGGCAGTTTTTTTTCCTTTCCCTTCTTTTCCAGGTTAGATAGGTTTTGTACAATTGTAGGTCATTGCATTCACACCAGCCCTTGTTATGTATATCCCATCCATAGTGAAGACCTTTTAATTCTCAAATATTTAGCCATGGATCCAAAATCCAAATCTCATTCTCAAACTCTACCTTTTTAATTACTTGTTCACCTTCCAGTTTTGTCTTTCTTTTCTAAAGCCTTTTGTTTTTGCTAGAAAGCAGCCAAAATTAAAATACTACCTTGTGTCCTTTATGTAGCAGTGAGTTAGTAAATTGTTTAACAACAATTGGGGGTGAATATACATCCACTTCAATCCCAGAGAGCTGGTAGAAGGCATACTTTATGAAAGTTTAATCTGCATTATTAATATTTTCTCCATCACTTCTATAAGTCTTGACAAACAACAAAAGGTATTTTACAGTGCTCGCCGATTTTGAAGGTGTAAATATTCACTCACTGAAAATTTAACAACTGGATCTTGATAGCCAATTGGAGCTGGCTCCAACACCCTTTCCCTAAGGTCTTCAGTTTCTTGCCTAGGATTTCACAATTTTAGTAATGCTTTCTAGGTTCCTTCTGGCAATAACATTCAAGCCCACTTGAATCATCAAAATGGGGTATGAGTCATCTGTTTTGACAAGTCTCTGTAGGTTCTCTGGTTATGAGAAGAAATAACTTGCTCTACATTGGTAGAAACCAATAATCAGTGCTATGACCCTCTTCTGCCTCTGACCTTGCTGGATGATTGCTCACCTGAGAGCACCTATAAATATACCTCATTCCTTAGACAACAAGGATCTGCTTCCCCTCAAGGAATACAGCTCCAGCTTCTTCAGAAAGAATCTTATTTTTGTTTCTTACCTATATGTATTCAGTCTTTTTCTTCTTCCCTTTGATTTCTGGGTGACTTGTGTTGACACTTCCTTCTACCCTCTGATCTCCCAACACCCAGTAAGGTTTGTCTTGAACTCTTCATATCCTTTTCATACTTATTTTTCTCATGGTATATTTTCCCCCCAATTTTAATCATTTTAATATTTTATTCCTTCTTATCACATTAACAATCTCAAAACCACACTCAATTTCTTTTCTATTTTTTTCTAACTGAAAAGCAGACAATCAAATTCATAATTTTTCCTAAACCAAGGATTCTTAACACGAGGCACAGGAACTTAGTTTTTTCCAGATATCTAAATAACTGTTTCGATATAACTGGCTTCCTACATAATCCTATTTTTAAAATAATTTTAAAAACATTATTCTGAAAAGGAATGCATGAGGCAAAAAAAGGTTAAGAACCCCTTTCCTAAACCATTAATTACTCCAAACTTCCCTATTTTCTCTTAGGGCACACCCATTTTCGCATCCTTGCAACAGTTCTTAATTCTTCCTTCTTCACTGCCTATATCCAATAAAGCTGCCAAGTTTTGATGATCCTACTTTTCTTTACACTTTAAATTTTTTAATTATTTTCATAAACAATAATGAACAGCAATATAATCAATTAAATTTGCATCATATTATTACTTTAAAGACCCCTTTTCTTTAGTTACACAGGTAGAACTATGCTTGTGGCCCTTCTCATCTCTGACCAGGCTTCTTTAATAGCCTCCTAATTGTCCTCCCTGCCTTAAGCCTTCAAACTTCTTAACTTTGCATTTAAGACCCTACAAAATCTGACTCCTCCTACCTTTCCAGTCATATATAAATTTTGTTGTTTAGTCATTTCAGTCATTTCTGACTGTTTATGAATCTATTTCAGGTTTTCTTGGTAGAAATGTTGGAGTTGTTTACTATTTCCTTCTCTAGCTCATTTTACAGATGAAGAAACAGAGACAGAATTAAATGACTTGCTCAGGGTCACCCTGCTAGTGTCTGAGACCAGATTTGAACTCAGAAAAAGAAGTCTTCTTGATTCCCAGTCAAAGACTCTAACCACTGTGCCACCTAGCTGACCATATTTGTCATTACTCTCCTTCAGATACTCTTGTTTTCCAACAAAATTGGACTTAGCTTTCCCCTGGAGTGGCATTACAATTCCTACCTCCCTGTATTTGCACAATTCCCAAGGTCTAGAATATGCTCTCGTCCTAAGTCCACCTTCCAGACTGTTTCCTTCAAGGCCTTCTTCAGAAGGAGCCTTTGCTGATTCCTCCAACTCGTTTTGTCCTCTCTCATCTCAAAATGCCTGGTATTATTTTATTCCATCCCATCCTCCTCCATTCCCACCTTCACCTCCTAGCAAATATAAACATCATGAAAGCAGGGAATGTTTCTCATTTGTCTTTACAGCCCAAGCATTTAGTATAGAACCTCGTATATGATAAATATATAATTGATATATAATTGAATTGTTGTTGAATTGAATGTTTACACAAATACAAGTTATTATTGTTGTCAAACATTTACTAAGCTCTTTGCAGAATAAAGAGAAGGATCATTGGAGAGCATATTCCCAAAGTGAATAAACTATTCCTACCTTTTCACCCATCCATCTCGCTAACAGGCAAGAAGTTAAAGATAAAAAAGTATTGACCAAAATATTCCCAGTAGCATTTCTTGGAGTTAGCAAAGAACTGGGAGCAAAAAGGAGGTACCCATCAACTGAGCCAAGGTGGAACAAATGGTGGTAAGTGAATAAAATGGAATAATATCACATCATATAAATGAAAGAACATGAAAAATTCAAAGCAACACTTACTAGAGCAGATACCCTCCAGGTTGAAAAATCCATCTGGACATTTAGGAAAGCAATGGCCATCCAAGAGGACTTGGGAAGGTATGCAGGATGTGCAATTGTCTAGGTTCTTCCCTTGACACCCCAAACAGGAATCATGGCAAGCTAGAGAAAGACAAAGCAAGGGGTAGTGTTTAACAAAGAAAGTGAAGTGCAATGTACACCCTGATTTTACTTTTCTGGAGTGGCATAACTCAAATCAACCTCTTTCAAACCAAAGTAACTGTCTCCACTACTCAGCAAAACTCAGGAAGTCATCAGTTTTGCCACCACAGTTCTCATATCCATTCACTTCTCTCTAATCATATAGCCAAAAGCCACGGTCAGGCACTCTTCACTTTCACCTGGACTATAAGAACAGTCTCCCAATAAGTCTTAATGCATCAAATCTTTCCACTGTCAAGTCCATCTTTACAGAAAAGTTAAAATATATAGCAAAGTATTTGTAAATCATGATTTGCATATAGAGTAAAAATTAAAAGCAGGGACTTAGAGTTAAAATGTTATAAAGGTTGTAATGGAGAATAGTTCTTCAAAATGTACTCTAGGAAAGATCTAAAAAGCACACTGGATCAAATAAGGATCAAGAAATACAAAACAACCCAATATTAGGCACCTCTATTCAACCCTAGACTTCACAAAAAGGCAATAAGAAGTCTACAAAAATCAAAAGAGGAGTCCTACCTAGGAAGTCAATGTGAGCTCATGTTAGCAGGCTTGAAACCAGCCAACAAACTGCCCAGGAATTATACCTGAACCCTCATTCCAACAGTAGAGAAGGCAACAAAGCCTGCTTGTGGCACAAAAATCCCAAATCAGGAATTAAGGCTGAAGAAAATGAGCAAAATGCCATGAAGAAATCCTATGGATTAAGAGACACCCAAGGGGTAAACTCAAAAGAAAAGTATAACTCCACAACCACTAGAAGAACCTGAGGGGGACTTGAGAACGGGCTTGGCCATAAAGAAAATAAGACTACTAAGAAGAAACTAAGCAAAAGAAAAAAAGGTGAAATAAATGCTCAAGAGAAAAAAAAGAAGAAAAACAAACAGATTAGGTC
This sequence comes from Gracilinanus agilis, assembly GCF_016433145.1. Classification (NCBI taxonomy): domain Eukaryota; kingdom Metazoa; phylum Chordata; class Mammalia; order Didelphimorphia; family Didelphidae; genus Gracilinanus; species Gracilinanus agilis. The sequence goes on along the minus strand of NC_058135.1, from coordinate 35,769,368 downwards.
TTATTTCCAAGATATATAAGGAAATGATTTAAATTCTTAAGAAAAAGAGCAATTCCTCATTTGAAAAATGGTGTAAGGATAGAAATAGACAATTCTCAAAGGAAGAAAGCAATCACTTCAAATCACTTCATATCTTCATATCACTTTATATCACAGCTTCAAATCACTAAAAAAAATTACAAAAGGCCAGAGTAATAAAATAAAATTAATGACATAATTATATCAATAGGTGGAGAAAATTATTTTGACAAAATTCAATATCTAATTACATTAAAAAAAACACTTAGAAGCAAAGAAATAAATGGATTTGCTATTGACTTAGTAAATAGAACATCCTAAACTAAGATCTAGTATTACCTTTTAAGAAGAAACTAAATAGAGGCCTTTCCAAAAAGCTAAAATGTAAAGCAAGGTTGACTTTTGTCAATATTATTATTTGCTTTAAAATGAATAAAAATTATAACATCAGCAAAATAACAGGATATAAATTAAATCCACAAAGTCTGTTTATTGCCCCAAAGTCATAAAACGTAAAAAAATTCAATTTTAAATAACTATAGAATATATAAAATGTTTGTGATTTGCCTACCAAAACATGAACAAAATTACATGAATACAACTATAAACACATAAAGGCAAACAAATAAAAGGTGGCGTATTAATTGTTCATGTTTAGAACATACCAATGTAATAAAAATGACAATACTAATTACATAAACTGACAAATTTAGTGCCATATTAATCAAATAATGAAAGGGTTGTTTGAACTATAAAAAAGAGAGAAGAAAATTCACTTAGATATAAAGATGAACAATTTTAAGAGAAATAATTTTTAAAAAATGGAAAGGAAAGAAGCCTATAAGTTCCAGATACCAAAATATAACTTTATATAAAATATATAAAATATAAAATAACTTTAAAAACAATTTGGTACTGGTTAAAAAGAGGAAGAGCAAACCATTTTTATAGTGCTCCTTAAATCCAAGGATATCAAATATTGAGAGAAGGATCCAGTATTCAATAAAAATTGGAAAGCAATATGGAAATAACTAAGTTTAGAACAGGATCTCATATCATATACCAAAATGACTTCCAAATAGAAATGTGATCTATATAAAAAGGGGTCATGTCGATAAGAAATTAGAAGACCTAGAACAAATAACTTTACAAATATAAATAGGAGAAGAGTTTGACAAAACAAAGTTCAGAAAAGATTACAATAGATATAATAGACAATTTTCATTACAAAAAAATTAAAATTTTTTTCATAAAAATCTATCTTCAGTCACATGGAAAAAATGCTTCAAATCACTGTTAATGAAAGAACAACAAACTAAAATGGCTCAGGTTCCACCACATATACTTAAAATTGGCAATGATGACAAAAAAGAAGAAAAATGACAATTGTTGGAGGGACTGTGGAAGGAAAAGCACATTAATCCACAGCTGAGAGAATTGTAAATTACTTCATTCATTTGGAAAAGCAATTTGAACCACACACAAAGCATGAAAGAAGACTTTACTTTTTTTTTTTTTTAAGCAAGGAATTGGAAACTTAGGGAGCACCTGTCAATTGAAGAATGACTGAAAAATATAAGTAAAATGGAATATCAAAAAATGTAAGAAAAATATAAAAGAGATAGATTATAAGAAAATGCTGTGTAACAGTGTGGACTGAATTTAGTAAAGGGAGCTAAGTAAAGCACACAGCTTTGGAACTTGGAACAGCCACAGGAAGAGGCTGGAGGTTCAGAATATGAAGGAGGGGTCAGAGGAGGAAGAGCTTCAACTGTCACTTCATTCCTGTTCAGGCTCTGGGGGTGAGGGGGTGGTTGAATCAAGGGAGGTAAGAGTGGCATATTTTGGAGAGAATCTGGTCCTCTGTACCTGTATATTTGAGACTGAGTGGAGATCACAACTGCCATCATTCATTTCTGCAAGCTTCCTTTACCAGCAAAGAAGACATTGAAGACAAAGTTCTCCACTTTGGCCGGAAAGCCCGGACTCCTAGAGGAGCAGGCTCAAAGGTGGGGGGTCCCTTCCCTGATCCTGCTTGATTCCTTTATCCCTGCTACTCCCCTTTTATATTAGGTTATTGAATAGTGATTAGGAGATTATAAGGGGTGAGAGACAAGTACTGAGATCAAGCCACAAAGAAGATCCAGTGCTTTCCCCAGGGGAAAGTTCATAGTTGTTAGTGAAATCTATTCCTGTTACCTCATTCCTGGTTCCCCATATCCTTCCCCTTCCCAAAACCCCAAATACTTTATCTTCATAATAAATCCCTGTTCAGCTACATTAGTTACATTGATTAGAGTTTGGACTACAGTCCTTGAGGGAGGAGGTATTTGGTGGGTGGCTGAAGGGAGGTTTTAGAACACTGGACTCCATCTTGAGGAAAAAAAAACATTTGGGAAGTGCTTGGGGGAGGTTTGTCAAGATTTTAGTGGCTCTGAACATTGGACAGAAGTCATTTAGGATTCAAACAAATCCTAACACCTTTCTCCATCATCATCTCTACCACCCTTCCAGTTTGGGGAGCCCCCAACTTAATTATACCCTCAAAAGTCTTCCTAGTAGGGAGAGGGAATAAGCAAATTTGGCCCAGGTGTTCCAGACAAGTGAGGGTATTTAGATCACACTCCCACTATATAATAACCCCCTTCCTACACTGTGGCAAGCATAATCAAACAAAGAACCTAATTTAAACAGAAAAACCAATTTTATTAAACAAAGACCTGATAGGCAGTCAGATGGCAGCCATTTTGAATCAGCTCCACCCTCAAGCTACAGAAGCTAAGAAAAATACAAATGAGAGATTCAAAGGAACTGAGGAAGACATGCATGAACTTACACAAAAGAAAGTGAACAAAATTAAGAGAATGAAATTATACTACAACATTGTAAATGCAAAGAACTTTTAAATTTTTAATAACTGACCAAAACAATTATCAACCACAGCACCAGAAAATGAATGATGATAATGATGTGTGTATTCCATATGCTTGCCTATATATTCTTATTGGTTATGTAAAAATAAAATAGGCAAGCCAGGTAGGAGGAAAATAAAGGTTCAAAATTGATTCTGATACTTTTGATAAATGTTATTCCAAAGTATCTTCAGTGGTAAAGTGAAATGAAGCTCAAAAATAAACTTCCCTTCAGGGCCATGTGCAAGGAATGCTAAATAGACTGTTACAAATTAAACTTTTTTATTTAATGTATATATATATATATATATATATATATATATATATATATATATATATATATGGGTAAAAGGATGTCTAATTCTAAGGGATTCTAACTCCACCCAAATAAACTCTCAGGTTCCACAAGGAACCACTTCTCCCGTGGTTCACAGGCTCTGCTAATCCTCCCTGACCTAACTAACAAAATTTTAAACTATTCTAACTAAAACTACCACTATAATTCTTAATTTCGCCTTTAAGTTATAAAGATAGCCAAGGCTAGCTGGTTGAATCTCAACAAGAATCAGGTTAGGACTCTGAGCCTTAACAGACTCAGAGTCCAAACCAAAGACCAGGTTTTCTTTGGTCTTTTCAGAGCTTAATCAATCTATACACAGTAACAGATAAATGAATAGTGTTTCCCAAGTTGGAAAAGAAAACACTCCACTCCAAGTCTTTCACTCAGATAGAGATAGAGAGAGGCAAAGATGTTACCTTCTCCAGCCCTCTGAAAGAAAAGAACCTGCATGTGGCTCTGTCAACTGCCAGAAAACAACTGCCAAAATGCCATACCCAGAGAGTCTGTCATAGAATAACGGTTATAACGGCCAACAATTGAAATTAACACTCTCTCCCGGCTCTATTTTTGAAACTCCAATTCTTCCTCAAGCCAGCTTCTCTACTTCTTATCTCTAAACTAATAAAATAATACTTATTTTCTAATATCATCCTTATAGATTCAAGGTATGGATGACTTTTGGGTAGTTATGGGAGAAAAGGAAAAAATAGGAGTAATGAGGGTGATGAAAAATGAAAAGACCAAAAAATCAATTAAACATTAAAAAATAAAAAGTTAAAAGTCAGAAAAAAATTTTAGAGGGAGACATCAACAAGCAGGACAGTGCTGGAACTAATGAAATTAATCTGTTATACACTTTAAAAAAAACAAGCTACATATAACAGATCATCTTATATAATACATATGGTTTAATAAATAATCTTTCGTCCTCTCTTCTTTGTCTACAGTTATATTTATATTTGGTGGTTTATCAAGTTCATAATATTTAAAAGCTATTTTCTTTTAAAATTACAAATTGATGTGGTATAACGTGATAGAATATTATAATGCTGTAAGAAATGATAAAGAGGATGATTTCAGAAAGACCTGGGAAGACCTACATGAACTGATGTAGAATGAAAAAAACAGAACTAGGAGAACATTGTACACAGTAACAGCAATATTATGGAATGATCAACTATGATAGACTTAGCTACTCTCACCAATACAATGATTCAGAACAATTCTGAGGGACTTATGACAAAGAATGCTAGCCATTTCCAGAGAAGGAACTGTTTGAGTTAGAATGCAAATCAAAGCATATAATTTTTTATTTTATTTGGGTTTTTATTTTGGGGTTGTGTGAGGGTTTTGTTTTATATGATAACTCTCTTACAAAAATGAACAATATAGAGATATGTTTTGCATGATAATACATGTATGGCTTAAATCAAATTACTTGCCAGCACCAGGAATGGGGAGGAAAGGGAGGAAGGGAGAATATTTGGATCACATAACTTTAGAAAACTTATGTGAAGATTTGTTATTACATGTAATTGGTAAAATAAAATATCTTTATAACAAAAAAATTACAAATTGAAACTAAAGGGCTTTTTTCAGTTGTATTTTTTATTCATCATTCTCAAATTTATCTCTGAGGCAGACTAGTTGAGAAAAATCAAGCATGAAAAAAATTGAGAAAATGCTGTCTCTCCAGAATAGTCTAAGTACTCAATCAAGTAAAAAATGTAAGTTCACTAAAAGGTTAGAAACTACTTTTCATTTCTTTGTCCTTGAATTTCTGGTATAATTCTAGACCAAGTGATGATACTATTTATCCCAAGCTTCCCATGAAAGCAAGGCCCCTCTTTTCAATGCAATCATTTTCCTGACACTGCGGTATCTAGAGTAAGATCTGTAACATCAATGGTGCTTAAGAATTAAAAATTAGCATCACAGAGAGTAATGGTAGGTGAGAACAGACTTCGAAAATTCACTCAAAGGGGGGGGGGCCAGCTGGGTAGCTCAGTGGATTGAGAGTCAGGCCTAGAGATAGGAGGTCCTAGGTTCAAATCTGGCCTCAGACACTTCCCAGCTGTGTGACCTTGGGCAAGCCACTTGACCCCCATTGCCCACCCTTACCACTCTTCTGCCTTGGAGCCAATACACAGAAGTTAAGGGTTTAAAAAAATGTAAAAAAAATTCACTCAAGAAAATTATGCCATGCAAATTAGAATCAAGAAATAGTCAAAAAAAGAAGAAAATGTGAAATATGTCATTGGAAAAACAACTGACCTAGAAAATAAATCCAGAAGAGATAATCTAAGAATTGTTGGACTACCTGAAAGCTATGATAAAAAAAAGAGCTTATACAACAAATTTTAAGAAATTATCAAGGAAAACTAACTTTTTTTTATTATATTATCTTCTAGAACCAGAGAGTAAAATAGAAATATAAAGCATCTACCAGTCACCTCTTGAAAGAGATCCCAAAAGGATAACTCTGGCAAATATTATAGCCAAATTTCAGAATTCCAAGGTCAAGGAGAAAATATTGCAAGCAGTCAGAAATAAACAATTAAAATATGAAGCTACACTCAGAATAACACAAGCAGGTTCTAAAATAAAAGATCAGAAGACCAGCTATATGATATTATAGAGGGCAAAAGAACTAGTACTTCAACCAAGAATCACTAATCCAATAAAATTAAGCATGATCCTTCAGGGGCCAAAAAAAAAGGGCTATTCAACCTAATAGAGGACTTTCAAACATTCTTCATGAAAACATCAGAACTGAATGGAAAATTTTATTCTCAAAAACAAGACTCAGAGGCATAAAAAGGTAAAGAGGAAAGAGAATCAAGAGACATTGAATAAATTTAAACTGTTTGCATCTGCACATGGAAAGGTGATTCTTATAACTCCTAAGATTAGTAGGGCTGTTAGAAAGAATACACATAGACAGAGGACAAGGGTGTGAGCTGAGTATTATTGGATGATATTAAAAAATTAAGGCACAAGAAAGAAGAATGCATTGGGAGGAGGGGAAAGAGGAAAATAGAATGGAGTAAATAACTGCACATAAAATAGCTATGAAAGAGTTTTTATAGTAGAGAAGATGGGGGATATGTGGGAGGGGAACACATGAACTTTACTCTCATGAGAAGTGGCTCAACAAGGGAAGAATATACATAATCAATTGAGTCTAGCAATCAATCTTATCCTATAGGAATTCAGGAAGGAACGAGGATAAGAGAAGTAAGGCGGAGGGCTGATAGAAAAGAGGGCAAATTGGGTTATGTGGTGGTAAGAATATAAATGGGGAAATAGAATGGAAATTAATATACAGTTATCATAATAGTGCAAAATTTTTTTCATAGGCCAAAGGCTATAAAATAGTATGTACCTTTTAATCCAGAAATTCCATTTTTTTGTTTGTATTCTAAAGAGATAATAAACAAATGTTTGTATTCTAAAGAGATAATAAACAAAAAAGGGAAGGGCCTATATGTACAAAAATATTTAAAGTGGCTTTTTTTGTAGGGGCAAGAATTGGAAAGTGAGGAGATATCCAACAATTGGAGAATGGTTGAATAAGTTATACTATACAAACTATAAGATCATAATGGAATAGTATTTGTGCTATAAGAAATGATGAGCAAGAGACACTCAGAAAAACTGGGGGAGACTTATACAAACTGAAGCAGAGTGAAATGAGTAGAACCAGAAGAATACTGTACAAAGTGATGGGAATACTTTGCAATGAACAATTGTGAATAACTTACCTATTCTCAGCAATACAATGATCCAAAACAATCTCCAAAGACTCATGATAAAAAATGCCATCTCTTTCCAAAGAACTGATAGAATATGAATCCAGATCAAACCAAACATTTTTCACTTCATTAATTTTTTTAAATTTTCCCTCCACAAAAGGATTAATATGGGAAAATGTTTTACATGATTATACATGTAAAATCTATATGTGTCTGCTTACCATTTCAAAGGGGGAGGGAGAAAAAGGGAGAGACTTTGAGACTTAAAATTCTTTTTAAAGTTTCCAAGTTGGAAACTTGGGGCAGCAGTGGCTCAGTAGATTGAGAGCCAAATGAAACAGGAGGTACTAGGTTCAAATCTGATCTCAGACACTTCCTTAGCTATGTGACCCTGAGTAAGTCACTTAACCCCCATTGCCACCACACCATCCAGGGCTACCTTACCACTTGTGGAACCAATACACAGTATTGATTCTAAGATGGAAGAAGGTATGAGTTTTTTTTAATAAGTGAAACTGTTTTTACATGTAATTGTAAGGAAAAATAATTTTTTAAAAATAACTTTGTGTCAGACACCATGATAAAGATTTTACAAATATTATCTTATTTGAGGGGGTCTCAAAATGGGTTTAACCTATTCATACGAATAGGAAATATTTTGGCTTATACTGGAGAAAGCATAAAAGAAAGAATGATGATGAAAAGTATAAAGTCCAATAAAATTCATAAATAGAAGAACCAAAGAGAAACCCACCACAGTGACAAAAATGTATTTCAAGAATGATAAGAAGACGAAAGAGAGCATGAGAAATCAGATCAGAAAAAAGAGAACAAAGAGAAAGTTGACATTAATCCTCTGGAGGTCATAAAACATAATAGGATGAATGAAAAGAAGAACAGCTGAGAGATGAAAAGTCTCAAAAGACAAAAAATATTGGAATTTAAAAGACATCCATGCTGCCACAAAAAAAAAAAAACAGCAATGAGGGGAAAAAAGAAAGCCAAAAAAATGGAGTTTCCTAAAGTTATTAGTACTTTTTATCCAAAGGCTGTAGAGTTAAAAAAAGTAATTATTTCTCTTGAAATACATGTTTCTTAATGATGCAAATTTTATATCTTTTATTTAACATAAAAGCAAGGCCTATTAGTCTACTCAGTACATGCCTATATATTCCTTCACAGGACTGGCAGGTTTCCTCTGTCTCCTTTGATTTTTCTAATTAAAACTCTTTGCCTAGAGGCCCTCATGGCATCCTAGCAACCCTGAAGTGGATCAAAATACTCAGAATTTATTTTGGTCCTTCCCTTTTACCTAAAGCAAATTAATTTATTTACAAAAATATCTGTTCAATTACATATTTAAAAGAAAGGAAATGGTGCCAAACCTGTAGCTACTTAGCCCTACCCCACCCCACCAAACAAGATTCAGCTTGTGAAGGGAAGAGTGACTTGAAGGGAGTAAAAGGTGGTGGATAATTCTTTACAGCTGAAAGTGGAGTCGTGTTTACCTGAACCGCGTTCCATGACCATTCAAAGTTCCCATAAAAGCTAGTTTATGTAGGGTTTGGGGAGTACATCTTTTGTCTTCTCTGCTTTTCTCTTTTAAACACAATACCTTTCTAAAACCAGCAATGAAAAGGGAGGCACAGAAAATCCTTTCTTTTTCTTTTTTTAATGTGTTTTTAAAAGTATGGAATTTGAAGTTCTTCCTTTGACAACTTGAATTCATCCATCTCTCTTGTTTGCATAGCGTAAGCCTGGATCAATAAATGGCCACGGAGATGCATGAATTACATTTGAGTCACACTGGATTAAACACTTCAGCAAGCAAAAATGAAAATGCAGAGCTTAGAGGCACAACTGGACAGGGTATTTCATCAAACACTACTAGACCTCAAGTCAGGAAGAACTGAGTTCAAAGTGGGCCTGTGTGACTCTGGGCAAGTCACTTCACCCTGTCTGCCTCAGTTTCCTCATCTGCAAGATGAGGATAATAATTGCACCCAATCCTTAGGGTTATAACGAGGATCAAATGAGTATTTTAAAATTTCTTAGTAAACTTTAAGGTGCCACATAAAATGTTCCCTGTTAACATTATTAATATTAAGCAAAAAATAATAATTAATAAGTAAATTAATTAGTCCAAAAAAGTTTGAGTAGGCATTAAAGCTTAAAACTGTACTTTGAGGACTGACTTTTGTAACCCCAAATATATGGTGACTTTGCCTAATCCCACCTCTTTGGCTATCTTCACAATCAGTATTAAACCCTGCAGACAAACTTTTTTTTTTAAAAAACCCTTAACTTCCATCTTGGAATCAATACTTAGTATTGGTTCCAAGAAAGAAGAACAGTAAGGGCTAGGCAATGGGGTTTAAATGACTTGCCCAAGTCATACAGGACTTCCCTTTTCTAGGACCAGCTCTCAAACCATTGAGCCGCCTAGCTGCCCCCCAGTCAAACATTTAAATTCCTGATTCATATCACTGATTACAATGGCCAAGACAAAGTCATGGGGACCCTATCACAATTTCTATTCATTTGTATTTTATACAAAGGAAAGAAATGTCTCAAACTCAGGAATGATCTGGCTAGCCTTTCATTAGAGATCAAATATTCAATAAATCTTGAAAGAATCATCCAAAATGTATTCCATTTTTTCCATTAGGAAATGGACATTTCCAGTGATTTTTTTCCAATTTGGAAAACTAGTGTGGAAATTTTAAATATATAAATAAAAAGTTCGCAGCAAGAGACGCAGACAAATTAAGCAACTTGCCTCAGGTCTGACATCTTCTTGATAATTCTCCAATGTATGACTTAACTCAAGAGTAGAGACTTTCATTTGTGCATTCTATCAATTATACAAGCACTGATTAAGTTCTTACTGTATATCACAAAGGCAAAAATAAAACTGTCCTTATCCACAAAAAAAAATTCTATAGGGAAGGGAGACATAGAAACATGTAAATCAGATGCAAAATAAGTAAATATAAAATGAATACAAGGTAATCTGGAGAAGAAAACAATAGTAGCTAGAAAAGTATTATGTAGAAGTGAGCTGAGCTTTGAAGAAAGCTAAAGATTCGAAGAGACAGAGATAAGGAGGGTGTGAGGACCAGTCTGTCACAAGAGCATAGAGATGGGAGATATCATGTGTGAGAAGCAGTAGGGCGGCCAGTCTGGCTAGAATAAAGGTTGGAGGAAGGTTGGCAAAGGCTTTAAATGACAAGCAGAATACTTTGTTTTTCCACCTAAAAGCAAGCAGCTGCTGGAGTTTACTGGGCAGAGATGAGACATGGTTAGAACTATGCTCTAGAAATATTACTGAGACAGCTATGTGATGGGAAAGGATACTTATATTTCTCCTCAGAGTACATTGTTTCTACACAGAGGTCCCCTGTTTATTATTTTGACAGGAGAAATATTCTAACCGTTTCATTCTATTCTGATAGGAGAAAGAAGAGAGACATTTCCAGAGAAGTACTGCCTGCTTTTTCTTTGCACAGCCTCTCAGATCAAGGGGGCAAATAAACTCCCAAAGACACAATTTCAAACATTTCAGATCCTACAAACCGACCAGGATAGGTCTGGGTGAATAAGGTGTTGGGAAAGAGCAATACTGAGTCAAAGGATGCCAAGACAGATTTCCTAGGCATCATTCAGCAGTTTTAAACAGCTGTTGTGATTTCTAAAGACACTGAATCAATGGCATGAGTCTCATCAGCTGTCATGCTCAATATTAAAGGAAAATTGAAGACAATAGAGTTTCAAGAACTAAGCAGACACAAGAAAGAGTATTTAAGTTCCCTGAAGAGTCTTAAGCTACTCAGTTAACTGATTTCCCTAGCATTCACATTGATTATCATAATTTATTCAATTACCTATTGGGAAATTGGCAGAGGGGCAAGAGGGATCTCTGGTAAACCAGACTGTGGTAAATAATAACCACTTCTCTTCACTAGCCAAGAGTCATGGGGTGAGAAGAGAAAACAAGAGGTCAGCATCATTCCTTTAGACATAACCACAGTTAAGCATTTTCATAGGATTTCCTTGTTTTTTAGCCTCTGGATAAGAAGATTCCCCAAATATCCCCTTTCATTTATTGGAGTAAAAAGTTACATATCTAAAGGCCTTAATGATATAACCATGCTTAAGATCACATGAAAATGGGGCAGCTAAGTGGCTCCAATGATGGAGAGCCAGGCCCAAAGATAGAAGGACTTGGGTTCAAATATGACTTTAGACACTTTCTACCTAGGTAGTTGCACTCTGGTCAAGTCACTTAAACCCCATTGCCTAGCCCAGCTTTGGCATTGGCTAACCTTTTCCAAGTTCAAGTGCCCAGAGGGCAAATTCAAGCTGTCTATAAGCCCCTGCATTACTGGAGAGAGCTGAGGGAGGAAGTGCTTGCTTCGGGCAGCTGGATGGAGGGGCAAGGCATGCAAAAAATGTCCTCCAGCACTGGGAAGAGGGGGAACAGAGCAGCTCCCCAAGTGCTGGCTCTGCATGCGCCAAGTCTTCACCAATGCTGGCCTAGCCCTTAGCACTCTTGAGCCCTGGAACCAATACAGAGTATTGATTCTAAGATAGAAAGTAAGGGTTTTTTAAAAAAAAAAAGATCATAGAAGCATAGATTTACTGCTAGAAGGAAACTTATAGGCCAATCTAACAATCCCTTCATGTTACAGATGGGAAAACTAAGGCCCAAAGACGTAGTAAAGTGGTCTACTGGGAAGATACACAAGCAGCAAGTGAAAAACCTAGGATTTGGACCTTGGACCTCTGACTCCAAATTCTGCCCTCTTTTCTACTTATGCTTATCTGCTTCATAGTTTAGCAGGTCAACCATTTATTAAGCATTGACTAAGTGCTATAGGTAAGATGGAAAGTGATATCATCTATATATCAATATATGCATATGTACACAAGTGCTCAGGTTATGAATGGGTATATATGCATGATATGTGTATATCACGTACAATCATGAGATAGATATATTGTGATATGTATATATACACACAAATATATTTGTTTGCTTTTTAATTTATTTATCATCTTTTCTCTTCTCCCAGTTAAATTATCCCATTACTCCTCACCATTATTTTCAAACATTCTCCTCTGAATCATTCTCAAATTCTGGACAAGCTCTTTGGATAAAGAGACCATTCTAAGAACAGGCATCAGTAAGAAGAGCAAGATTATATTCTTGATTCCTGTGGGCTATTTTATATTCTATCACAAGGCAAAAATGGAATTTGTTTGGCCATGAGGGAACCTTCCTATCAAAGGGGTTCAGCCTCTATCATCTGCCCGGGGTTCATACAGCCTCTCTAAGATTCCATGAGAGGGTAAGTTCGTACATACATGTCAGGTGTAATTTCCATTAGTTCGGTTCTATCACCTGAGGATAACACAAGGGTTCCACGGCCACACAATGCTGTTTCTTATGAATGCTGTTAGTTTTTTGGGTTTTTTTAGTTGTAGGTATATTTCAAAGTAGCACTACTAAAACAAACAAAAAAAAATGTCCCTCCTGATATAAAAGCTTCTTTCAAGGAGGAAGGAGACAAATGTTTATTAAGTACCTACTATGGGCCAGTCATTGTGCTAAACACTTTTCAAATGTTATCTTATTTGATCTTTTCAATAGCTCAAGGAGATATGCATTATTTTTATACTTTGTGGTTGAGGAATCTGAGGCAGGCAGCAGTGAAGTGACTTACCCAGGGTCACACAGCTAGTAAGTGTGTCAGGCCAGATTTGATTCCAGGCCCAGCATTCTATCTACTGTGTCATTTATATACCTTTAAAAATCCAAGTTAGTGATTTTTAATATAGAAAAACAAACTGAAAAGCAATGCACAAATAGCCTCACTGATTTTCCTCAAATGTGATATTTGTGCACTTGTGTGAGTGTATGTGCATTTGTACTACTAGAAAAGAGTATTGACTCTGTATAGTCACCAATATCAGAATCTTTTAATGTAATGATCTTGGCCAAAGCAGTTAAACTAAGTCATTGCTAACGAAAAGACCAAAATTGAGTAAAAACTCTGGAATGCAAATGTAGAAGTCAAAGCAAACATAAAAAAAGATAAATGATTACTTAATTGTATAGAACCATATAAGGATGAAGTATTTATGTTCTAATAGCAAGAAAAGAAACAAGCATTTTACCCTACCCAGATGTCTTCTAGAGTCAGAGAGAGAAGGAAGGGACTGGGAGTTATTTTATTAAATTTTAATGATTTCATAAAAGGGGGGCAAGAAGAATGGAGGAGCGGGAGGAACAAACTAGAAAAGAAAGGGAATGGAAGTAGAAGTGAAACTTACTATTGTATATTCTATAAACTGCAAATAGAAAACTATACAAAAAAGGAGGAGAGGGTAAGGGGAGTGTGCATTACTTGAATGTCACCTTCATTTGAACTGATCAAAGAGAAGTTAAACAGACTGTACCAAGCATAGCGCTGATGCTTAGCACATTTCTCTCTCACCATTCTCCTCTTCTTTGGAAAGTGTAAGGCAGAGGAGAAGTTTGAGAATAGGATGGAGGAAGATGCACAATTAATGATCCCAAGTTTAGTGTAAAGGGGATAAACTCATCCATATAATATAAGATGAGAGAGGAGAAGAATCCAAAAAATGGTTACAATAAATATATTTGAAAAGCAGAGATTCATATATTTAAAATAAGGGATTTGAACAAAATCTTATGCTATCACTAAACTCATAAAATCAAAGACAGCAATCATGATCTCTGATAGGGTGACAGCAAAAATAACTTGATTAAAAGGCTTGAATGGGAATCGATATTGTGCTTAAAGGCATATAGACAAGGAATTAATATTAATATTTAATATGATCACCAAATGAGATGGCATTAAACTTAAATGAGTTCGAGGAAAAGTAGTAAAATGGTAATAGTTGGTAATTGCAATGTATTCCTCTCATATCTTCGCAAATCTAATGGAAAAAAGTAGAAGGTAAGGACATGAATAGAATTTTAGAAAAGCTAATTATGATATATCTCTGGCAATTATTGAATAGGAAATAAAGGACTGTATATATTCTCAGCATTGCTTATCATTTTTGCAAAAGTTGACCACATGTTAAGGCACAAAAACTTCATAAACAAATTCAGAAAAGTTGAAATACTAAATACACCCCCTTAAACTCCACAAATAGAATAAATTACATTAAGTAAAGGATCATTGAAGAAAATTTTAAGTTAATTGGTGACATTAAAATAATCTTGAAGAATTGGTGGGAGGTGGAGAACAAATCACAAAAGCAATAGACATAATTATAACAATGAGACAACATGCTAAAATTTGGGGGAATGCGGCCAAATTCAGTCTGTAGCAGAAAATTTCTCTTTAAAGCATTCATCAATTAGTGAAAGAAAGAACACATGAATGAATTCAGCATGCAACTAAAAAAATTCTAGAAAACAAAACAAATTTTAAAACTCCAATTAAACAGCAAAATAGAAAATACTCAACATCAAACTTAAGGTTGGGGAGATACGACTGTCTACTTTTATGTTTTCCTTTTCTCTCCTCTTACTCCTTAAACCTTTGCAATATGGCTTCAAACCTTATCACTTAACTGATATCACTCTCTTTAAATTTACCCATGATCACCTAATTGCCAAAACTGATGGCTTTCTAAAGTATTGTTTCAACTCAGAAGTACCACCCCACACCTAGCAGATTGGCTAATATGACAGCAAAGGAAAGTAATAAATGTTGAAGGGGATGTGGCAAAATTGGGACACTAATGCATTGCTGGTGGAGTTGTGAATTGATCCAACCATTCTGGAAGGCAATTTGGAATTATGCCCAAAGGGCTTTAAAAGACTGACTACCCTTTGATCCAGCCATGCCACTGCTGGGTTTGTACCCCAAAGAGATCATAAAGAAAAATATTTGTACAAAAATATTCATAGCCACGCTCTTTGTGGTGGCAAAAAATTGGAAAATGAGGGAATGTTCTTTGATTAGGGAATGACTAAACAAATTGTGGTATATGATGGTGATGGAATACTTTAGTTAGCAAACTCTGTTACCTCTGAAAAGTGTCTAGTTACTATACAAAGTTCTTCAGAAAATAAATGTATGGGAACACAGCCAAATTTAAAATTTTTTTTTAGTTAAAAGAAAATAAAAATGCTGGAAAATGAGCAAACCACAAAAAATGACATTCAGCATAGAAAGTTATTTTGGTGACAGGGAAGACCAAAACATAAAAAAAGTAGAAGACAACAAAGTAAATACAGTTGCATACAAAGACTCCAAGAAAAAGATGAATTGATCTTGAGCCCAAAAGGAATTACTGGAGGAGCTCAAAAAGGATTTTAATTTTAATTTTCTTTGTTTCCCTCTTTTTATCTTACTCCCCCATTCATTTAACCCAGTTTACTAGGAGAATAATAATTTATATAATACTTTCCAGGATATTTCAACCTAATAACCTAATGACATACAAAGAACAAGTATTAAAGTTACCCTCTTATAGATGAGGAAACTGAGACGCAAGTATTAAAATGGTATAAAAGTATAAAAGCTAGGACTCCAATCTGAGAGCTCCAAGTTCTATGAGCTTCCCACTAATGTGAATTGTCTACAAAAGAAGCTTTAAGCAGAATCTGGGAGCACAGCAGGACATTTTAGTAGAATCCCAGCAAGCCTTGGCCTATTTGTATGCCTCGAGGCCCTGTTCCCTCATATTCTAAGATTGCTCACCTTCACAGAGTCCAGTATTCTCCAAGTAAAAATGGGCTTTGCACTGGGACACACATACACCAGATAGGATTTCTCCAGATAACACTCCAGGCTGCACCCCTTCTTCTACTTTCCTACACTGGGTACAATTGGAAGGTTCTGGACCAACACAATTCAGGCATGAGGGATGACAAGCTGTAACCAAGAATAATAATTTGGTGTAAAAATTAATACACAGGCTTTCCTCCCACTTTAGCAATGGAAAGAACCCTTCATTGAACCAAAGCAACCCAAAATGCCTACTGGAAGAATCCATTTAATTCTCCCAAGTTTCTTTATATGATACAAGTGGTCAGTAAGTCTAAATAAGTTTCTCTCCAATAAGCACAAAAACCCTTTAGCCAAAGCCCATTTTTAAATCTCTTTTTGTCTGTTAAACATTCTGCTCACTTAAGAATGTCAATGACTATTTTTTAAGCCCATAATTTTCATCATAAGAGTCAAAATTGATTCTAAGGTAGAAGAGCAGTAAAGGGCTGGACAATGGGGGTTAAGTGACTTGTCCTAGGTCACGTAGCTAGAAAGTGGCTGAGGCTACATTTGAACCAAGGACCTCCCATCAGACATCTAGCTGCCTCTGTCATTAAATATTCATTCCTTTGAGGAAAACAAAATGGAAACTAATAATTAATTGAGATGCTTTATTGGATAAATGGAAGGGAAAAAACAGTTGGGAGTACATTTAGGTGGCTCTGTACATTGAGAATCCAGCATAGAGACTAGAGGTCTTGGGTTCAAATCTGCCTTCCACTACTTCCTAACTGCTTGACCCTCAGCAACTCAGCAAGTCACTTAACCCCATTACCTAGCCCTTAGAACAGTGGTTCCCAAACTTTTTTGGCCTACCGCCCCATTTCCAGAAAAAAACATTACTTAGCTTCCTAGAAATTAATTTTTTTAATTTTAATAGCAATTAATAGGAAAGATAAATGCACCTATGGCCATCACACCCCCCCCACCCCCGGATCGCCACAGCACAGATTTGGGAATCACTGCCTTAGAACTTTTCGGTCTTAAACCAATACACAGTGTTGATTCTAAGATGGAAGGTAAATGTTTGAAATAATAGCTGGCATATTTCTTAAAGCTGGTAAAGAAAATGTCAACTTCTCTGAACAAAGGAAGAAAAACCATAACATGCTATGTGGATCTGCAAATGGTCACATCTGATTCCCACATTGTCCACTGTCAAAACTAAAAAACCAGCTGCTTTATTATATGTTATAGATGAAAAATGCACACCATACTTATTTGTGCTGATAACCAGAGGAAAAAGGAATTTATTTAAATAACAGTTAAGCAGAAAAAATCATAATAAAAGCTTCAATAATAATTCCTAACAAAGTAATGGCCCCAATTTACAAAATACTCAGTATAAATTATCTTTTTCAACAACCTTCTGAAATTGGTGCCTTTCTACTCTCCATTTTACAAATGAGCAAACTGAGGCTGAGAGAGGTTTAAGTGATTTTCCCAGGGAGACACAACTTGAAAATGTCTGAAACAAAGTCAATTCTTTCTGCCTGCAAATCCAGGGACTATGGCACTTGTAATAGAAAATCCCCAGAAGAAAAATAATGATATTTTGCAGGACCTTATGGTTTCAAGTAAGAATTCTTCCAGTACCTTTGCAGATACCATGTTCAGAATAAAAACTCTGTCCACAGTTGGAGAGACACTGGTTTTGGTGCAACACCCGAGAATGAGGACAGGCAGTACAGTGGAAAGCTGAGGGGCCATCACAGCTGGCACATGAAACATGGCAACCTGAGGAAGGCAAGAGAAGAGAGACAAATACAAGGGGATGTGAGTCACCTAGAAAAAAGGAATGATGGAGAGTGGCTTTGCCCACTATTCAGTGATGCTTCTTAGCATTCACAGTGCATCGCCAACCCCTCCAAGTTCTGCCTATTTCTGAGGATCCAAAGCCTCTCTTCCCTTCATTTATAGTATCTTTCAGCTGAATCTCTGAATCAAAAATAGGAAGGGTACATTGTGGGTCATCATGCATTGTGCTAGGCCCTAAAAATGTAAAGACAAAAATTAATCAGTTTCTTCAAGAATCTTAATGGCCTTGGGGAAGATACCATGAATGCACAGAAGTATATATGAAATAAACATAAGGCCATAGTCACAAACAAAAGGCACTAGCATTTGGCGGGGATCAGGAGCAACCTCTACACACTGGAGGTGAAACCCTGGGTGGAGCTTTGGAGGAAACAATTTTAAGAGGATTGAGTGCACGAAGACCTTTAAATCTTTTTACTTTTTTCAATGAACAAACATTTATTTTCTCTCCCTCTCATCTTTTTCCACCTCAACTCCATGGGAAAAAAAAAAACAAAAACAAAATCCTTATAACAATTACGTATAATCAAGTAAAACCAATTCCCACATTAGCCATATGTCTCATTTGAGCACAAGGAGACTTGAAGAAGACGCCTGGCATTCATGAATCCTGGAAGGGCACAGGACCAACACTGAGTAATGTGATGACATTTTCTTTTAAGAATTACATTTCCTAAATACACAGATGGGTCCCAATTTAGAAATGGATTATGTTCTAAGTCATCTTGCGAGTCAGATGTTTGGAGCTAGAAAAACATTTTCTAACTGGAATAAGTAGTGACTTTCCTAGGTGTACCCACATCAGTCTTCTTAACCTATAACATTCCTAAATATGGGGCTGCTAAGGTGGTGGAGTGGATAGAGTACCAGGACTGGAGTCAGGAAGACTCATCTTTCTAAGTTCAAATCTGGTCTCAGAGATTGTTTCACAGACAACTGTGTCACTCCTCATCTGTCAAATGAGCTGGAGAAGGAAATGACAAGCCACTCTAGTATCTTTGCCAAGAAAACTCCAAATGGAGTCACAAAAAGTCAAACTGAAATGAATGAATCATTCCTACTGAAGTTCTCACTTTGAGACTGGAACCATTATTTTCTACTGGTGTTGGGCAATGGGATCAACAATTCTCCTAGTCTCAAGTCACTTCTGATAGCTCCCAGGACCTAATAAGGTGCTCTAGCGATATAAGGGTTAGAGGTATAAGAAGCTAGGGTTCACAGGAGAACCTCATACACAGAGACGGAGACACTGTGGCACAATCAAATGTAATGGACTTCTCTAATAAGAGCAATGCATTGATCCAGGACAATTTTGAGGGACTTGTCACATTCAGAGGAAGAACTGTGGGCACAGAAACACAGAATAAAAACAACTGCTTGATCACATGGGTTAATGGGAATATTATTGGGGATGTAGACTCTAAGCAATCATCCTGATGCAAATATCAATAATATGGAAATAGGTCTTGATCAATGACACATGTAAAACCCAGTGGAATTGCTCATTGGCTACAGGAGGGGGTGGCGGAAGGAGGGGAGGGAAAGAGCATGAATCATGTAACCATGGAAAAATACCCTAAATTAATTAATTAAATGATTTTTTGCAAATCATAAAAAAAAAGCATGAGGTGATGAGGTTTGAGTTGGAGATAGGATGAAAGCTGAAAAGAGGGAGACCAGAAATGAAAGGTGGTAAAGTAAGGCTGGTGACATAAAGTAGGGTTGGTCCTCTCCACCTCTTCCTGGTTCTCCTTATTGCTCAGTCAATAAATATTTATTAAACCCCTATCATGTGCAAGGCATTATGCTAGGTGCTAAGGTTACAAAAAGACAAAAAACAATCCCCAGCATCAAGGAGCTCACAATGGAACAGAGGAGATAACAAGCAGACAAATAGATACACACAATATATATGCAGGATAAAAAGGAAATAATAAAGGGTTGGTGCTAGGATTAAAAGTAGTTGGGAAAGGCTTCCTATAGAAGATAAGATATGGGATTTAAAAGGAAGTCAGAGAAACAGGTTGGAGAAGATAGGGGCTTGTCCAGAACAACAACAACAACAACAAAAAATGGAGTGTCTTATTCAAGGAAAAGCCAGAAGGCCACTGTCATTGGATCAAAGAACAGGTAAGGAATAATAAGACTGGCAAGGTAGGCAGGAACTAGTTTATAAATTGCTTTGAACCTCAAAAAAGAGCCTTTTGTATCTGATCTTGGAAGTAACATGGAGCCAATGGGATTTACATTGGGAGTGGGAGGGGAGTGACATGGTCACATCTGCACTTTAGGAAAATCACTTTGGTGGCTGAATGGAGGACTAATTGGAGTAGGGAAAGACTTAAGGTAGGGAGACCCATTGGCAAACTATTGTAATAATCCCAGCATGAGGTGATGAGAGCCCACTCTAGCTAGAATGGTGGCAGTATCAAAAGATATTACAAAGGTGGCATCAACAGCCTTGGCAACATTTGAGACATGATGGGGTGGTAAGAGAGAGTGAGAAGTTAAGTGTAATTCCTAGTGGCAAACCTTAGGAACTGGGGGATAGTGTTGCCCTCTCTATTGATAAGGATGATGGAGAGTTTAGGGGACAAGAGAATGAGTTCCAAATTGCACATTCTGAATTCAAGATGTCTATTGGATATGCAGCTCAAGATGTCTGAAAGGCATTTCAAGATGAGAAATTGCAAGTCAGCAGAGATACTGGGGCAGGATAAATAGATTTAAGAATCATCTGCACAGAGATGGTAATTAAATCCATGGGTGCTGATGAGGACATCAAATGAAACACAATTCGGGGGGTAGAATAGGGCAGAATCCTGAAAGACAACTACAGTTAGAGCTGGGGAGGATTCAGCAAAGAAGACTGAGAAGGAGGGGTCAGCTAGTGGGAGGAGAACCAGGAGAAAGTGGTATCCCAAAAATCTACAGAGAAGAAAGTATCAAAGGAGAAGAAAGATCAACAGTGTCAAAGGATATAGAAATGTCAAAGAGAATGAAGATGGAGAAAATGCCATTGCATTTGGCAATTAAGAGATCATTGGTAACTCTGGAGAGAGAAGTTTCAGTGGAATAATGAGGTCAGAAATGACATTGGGTTAAAGGTTAAGAATTAAGAGGCTCAGTGGATTAAGAGCCAGGCCTAGTGATGGGAGGTCCAGGGTTCAAAGGCCTCAGACACTTCTAAAGTAAGTTGTGAAAGAGTCAGGAGAATGGGAAGAAAGGAAGGGAAAGAAAGAGTCAGGAAAGTGGGAAGAAAGGAAGGGAAAGAAATATATAATGGGGAAGGGCAGTAATTAATTCTTCAGGGTCAAGGGAGCTCTGAATTTGCAAGAAAAGTACCTATAGGAGGTAGTTCAGTGGCTTGATGGATTTAGAGCCTGGTCTAGAGATAAATCCTGGGTTAAAACCTGGCCTTAGACACTTCCTAGTTGTGTGACCTGGGCAAGTCACTTAACCCCCATTGCCTAGCCCTTTCTACTCTTCTACCTTGGAACTAATACACAGTATTAATTTTTAAATGGAAAATGAGAGATTTTTTTAGAGTGAGAAGGAAATAATAGAAGCTGGGACTGTTCAGAGTATTTGTAAAATTTTTAAGCCATGAATAAACTCAGTCTTTTAGTTTTGAAACTTGAATAAACTTAGCAATTGTTTATACCTGCAATCCATTTCTAAATGGCACTTTAAAATATATGAACTTTATTCTCAGTTCATAATGATTTAGCTGACAATTTTAGCAATCACAAGTCACAATTTATCCTCAAAAACAGGGTTTTTTTTCATTACTAATAGAACTGGAAATAAAGACATTGTGTTAGATTTTTTACAAAAACTTTTTAGATATTTGTTTTAGATTGTTATTTATTGTCCATATGCCAGAAGTAAAGCTTTTAAGTTTAAATGTGTATAAGGACTGTAGGGAAAACATATGTCTTTACTCTTTGGGAGAACACTTTATTTCTTGAAATGATATATATACATAGAAGTAATTGTTTAAAATCACTTGAACTCCCCTCACACACATACTAAAAGATATTCAGATTCTATAGACAAAATTCAAAATTAAAGGAGGAAAAAATCTTCTTTCATCTAAAATATTCCTTTTATGTCCGGGGATCTTGAAACAGTAAGGCCATTTGTGGAAGGTCTTGGCAAAGGGCACCTCAAACAGCCCTCATTAATGCTTTCTCACAATGATGTTAATGAGAATGACAAAAATGATCAATAAGCCTTACCTGAACATCTGCCAGTGGTGTCAGGATAGTGCCTGGGAGGGCATGCTGAGAGGCATCTGCCATCATGCCAGACGGTATTCTTAGCACACATCAGACAGCGAGGACTGTCTGGACCACAGGTCTCACAGGATGGGTCACAAGCTAAGGAGGGAGAAAAATCCATAAGGAAGACCCAAGTAGGAAACAGATTCTTTACAAGTTTAACAGTCTCTCTCAGTTTAGAAATCTCATTCTCTTGGGATGCCTGGCCAGATTCTCTTTGCATGATCCCAGCCTTTCAAAGTACTTTGGTAATTCAATCGTTAGGACTGAAGGAAAGAGTGATTCAATAACAACAACAAGAACAATAATAATAGCATTTCTAATCCAATAACCATTTATTAAGCACCTGTGTGTCATTAATAAAAAGAAAGATAGTATCAGACATCAAAGGACTTAAAATTTAATGACAGGAGGCCACACACAAAAGGAGGCTAAGGGGTGAAATTAAATTGGACACTAGGAAGTACCTGGCATGTGGAGGCATCTTATTCCATGGAACTAGAGCAGCAAATATAAAATGGAGTGAGCTAAGAGTCCAGTTCCTGTCCCATGTAAAGGAAGGCTTTAGGAACTATTTGGCAATTCACCCTCCCGTCGTCCATTCAGAGGTGAGAGGAGGCTGAGGGAAGTGTTATTGTAATAAAAAGGTCCCAGAATGAAAGATTGGTAGAAGTGAGAGGAGAGAGAGTGTGGTCTGTGGTAACTCTCTCTTCTCCACTTCCCTGGTGCCAAAAATATACTGAGGAGACTTTAAGTGAGTATCACCCCAGTACTGGGTGACCTAGTTGATCGGGTCACCCCTCGAGAATTGATGGGAAGGCTTCCCTATAAGAAGAGATAGGTGGTACCCCAATAAGATCAGGACTCAATCAAGCCTCCCGCTATGTTGGCTAACTGTACCCCAGATGGTCTGGCTCAGAGATGGAGGCAGCCAGACCAAGCTGTGGTTTCCCTCTCTCTTGTTGTCTCCATTGCACTCAAGAACGCTATCTGGATGCTAATCGTCTTTTATTATTAACAAATCAGGGATTGAGGAAAGGGGTGAAGGGCAGAGGGATTTGGAGGAGCCCTCTTCACTAATCCTATGGGGTCTTTCACTTAGTCAAGAACCAAGACAGTTCCAACTCCTAAACTTCTCCCCCCTCCCTTCCCCTTCTATTTCTTATTTCTAATCTTCTTCAATAATTATAGTCTGTCTAAAAGGGTCTCTCAGCAAGGAAAGGTAATGAGTGAGGGAGTCTTAGAGATTTGCTCACAGTGGAGTCCAAATCTCAGTTGACTAGATGGTGTAGTCTTGAAAGATGAGCAATGTCTCAATGGCTGTGGACAGGGAATCAGGATTTCAATTTCTAAGGGAAAGATCCTCAGGAAGGCCTCTGGATGGATCAGAGCTGGGATTTCTGCCTCCTCTCTCCTCCCAGTCCCCAAATCCAAAGACCACTCTTCTTCCTCCTCCTGGGAGAAATCCCAGGATCCCCTGCTGGTTCCAACTGCCAGCAACTGTCTTCTCCTCCTTTGGTTCCATCTTCTCTCTTCAAAATTCTATCCTTACAGTATCCATCAAGGCTTGAATTAGAAGTGGCAAGTTTTAAGTGATGAGCTTATCCTTGGGAAGGGCACATTATTCCTTGGAATTGAAACCAGATGAAGAATTTACATGGTACTTCAAGATTGGTAAAGTGCATTAGAAAGATTACCTTGTACATTATATACAGTAGCAGCAATTTTGCGGAATGATCAACTGTGAAAGTCTTAGCAACTCTCAGGAACATAATAATATAGGACAATTCTGAGGGGCAAAGAATGCTATCCACTTCTAGAGAAAGAACTGTTAGAGTCGGAATGTAAATGAAAGAATATGATTTTCACTTTAGTTTATTTGGATTTTTGGTTTTATATGGTTATTCCTTTACAAAAATGAACAATACGGAAATGTTTTGCATGATAATACATGTATTACCCAGATCAAATTGCTTGCCATCTCCAGGAAGGGGAAGGGATGGGAGAGAGAAAAACAATTTATTTATTTATTTGTTTGTTTGTTTGTTTGTTTTAAGCCCTTACCTTCTGTCTTAGAATCAATACTGAGTTTTGGATCCAAGGCAGGAGAGTGGTAAGGGCTAGGCAATGGGGGTTAAGTGAGTTGCCCAAGGTCATACAGCTAGGAAGTGTCTAAGATAAGATTTGAACCCAGGACCTCCCATCTCTGGGCCTGGCTCTCAATCCACTGAGGCAATTTAGATCATATGACTTTGAAAAATGTATGTGGAAATTTGTTATTACATGTAATTGATAAAATAAAATATCTTTATAAAGATTATCTCATTTCATTCCTGTAACAAGTCTTTGATCAGGACAAGGAAGAAAATTATCACAACCACCACACAAAGCCAACCTCACTTAGAAGTACCACTGTCTTGGGAAAGACACAGTGATCTAATTACTAAGAATTTCCTTCCCCATTTTACAGATGAAGAAAATGAGGCAGGCAGAGGCTAAGTGACTTGCCCAGGGTTACAGAACAAGTATCTAAGGCCAGATTTAAACTCGGGTTTTCTGACTGAAGGTTCAAGACTCTATTTACAAGATACTAGCAGGGATAAAGCCAAATGAACATGGTGCCTTGGCTCTGGTGGTAACAAAGCAAGTTTCTTCCATCCAGTTTCAGTCTATTTTACTTCAACTATGTTCACACTGTTTAATTTTACAAAAGTTCTGAGTCTCAAAAAACCCTTCCAT
Source organism: Gracilinanus agilis (assembly GCF_016433145.1). Lineage (NCBI taxonomy): Eukaryota > Metazoa > Chordata > Mammalia > Didelphimorphia > Didelphidae > Gracilinanus > Gracilinanus agilis. Next base: position 35,744,684 of record NC_058135.1, on the reverse strand, counting down.
TTACTCTCAGAAAATCATCTTTTCCCCAAATGGATTATTTGTCCATACACTCCAAAAATAATTACTGAACACTTGTGCTCAGTCATAAAAATAGCAACATGGTCCTAGCAGAGAAAAGCCTGGATTTAGAGTTCATGGACCTTGGTTAAGTCTTGCCTACACTAACCTACAAACTTATACTAATGTAATCTCAGGCAAGTGATTTCATCTTTTTGAAAGATTTCCTCATCTGTAAGATGGGGATAATGTACCTGCTTTACAGTAGGAGCAATGTAGTCTGTATTTATTGTATAAGTAGGCAGGCGACAAAGACCTAGAATCTATAGAATCTAGAGGACAGTACAAAAAGCCAACATGGCTTCATTGAAACCAGTGAACTGAAAGGTCAATGGAGTATCTTATAAGGTATTGAGCTCTCTATCAATGAAGGTCTTCAAGCAGAGGCAAGATGACCATTTCGGCTTTCTCCAAGACTCAGTTCAAATCCAACTTTCTGCAGGAACCTTTCCCATTTCTTTTAGCTACTAAAACCTTCCCATCTTAGATTGCCTTCAAACTATTGGGTATGTGTTTAGTTGTTTCTATACTTGCCTCCCCTACTAGAATGTAAGTTCCTTGAAGGTAGGACTTCTTTTTGCTTTTCTTTCTCTCCTCAGTGCTTGGCCAAGTACCTGGTTATAGTTAGTACTTAATAAACGTTTAACTGGAAAAAAACAGGTCATGTCAGACTCACCTCATTTCCTTTCTTGACAAAATTACTAATTTGCCTAGATCTTGGCAAAGCATGGGCTAAGATAGTGGTATCAAACTCAAACAGAAATATTAGTCTCTATAAGAATCCATGCAGGTTGTAGATTGACTTAGCTTTAAAATGTAAAGTTATCTGTAACTTATTATACTTTTATTTGTTTTGTTAAATATTACTAAATTACATTTTAATCTGGTTCAGGCATCACTCAGGAATGTTGTGGGACAGCTCTGTGTTACATAAAGTAACCCCTACTCTTCTTGCAGAGAAAATAGAAAGTTGTAGACTAGAGAAGAGTACAATTATTCCCAGAATTTAGGAATCAGATCTGGTTGGGTGGCTGGATTCAAAGGATAGTTTCTACTGGTTCCATGTCACACTAATAGAAGGTCTCTAAGAGAGTGACCCAGGAATCTATATTTAGCATTCATTTTCTTCCAAGCTCCCTAGGCCTTACACTGTCCATCTAAATTTCCCCAAGCTATCTGACTACCTGTCTATTAATCCTCCCAAATTACTTTGGTAAGATATACAGTTCTTCAGAGTAGTTTTGGTTGAACCCTTTATGGTAGGGTTCAACCCTAGCAGGGTTAGACCTAAGATGGCTTCAGGCTTTCCCACAAGACAGGTACTAGCTTGCTGGCAAAGATCTTCAAATCAGCTGGGAGCCCTCTCTCAGAAGGCAGGAAACACTTTTGGATATAGATGACTGAAGGATTTCTCCAAACAGGAACACCAAAGTGGGTAGGCCCCAGCTTCAGGGGATAGGAACAAACCAAACCTCTTCAGCTCAGAGAGAAAAAGAGCAGGAAGTTTTTAATTCAGGCCCTTTCCCCAACAGGAAGACCAAAAAGCCCCCAACACCTGTAATAAGTGGATAACTGTGGTTGATAATATAGGAGCTGGTGGTACAAGTGTGTCTCCTGGGCCTGAGAGCCAGTAAGTTCAGTAGCAGGTGATTTGAGACTTTCAGGGATGTGTAGCCTGAGCTGTGATGCCCAGTCAGTCTCCCTGCTGCCTATAGGCTCCTTTAAGGTGGAGAGTGAGGGGTCCCTCCCTACTGGAGTGAAAGCAGAACTCAACAGGAAGTGAAGCTCCCCCACTTCCTGGATACAATGGAGGCTTGCCCAGTACTTCCTTTAAAGTCAATTGGTTGCTATTCTTCCCTCTCCTTAGCCCCTTAGTCCAAGATGATATTATAAAAACTACAGAAGTTCACAATTTCAGGCTAAGGGTTTATTTTAACACGGAAGGGAAAACTGAGGCAAGAGTTTAGGGCTCTTGAGAGGCTGTTGCTAGGGGCGACTGGCAAGTGTTGGCTATGGACCTAGAAGGTAAGGTCAGGCTGAGGGAATCAGCCCTCAGCCAGAGATAATTTAGCATTGCTGATGTTGTTTGGTCCACCAGCTAGACAGATATATTTGTTGAATTGGTTTAGGGGTGTCCCTGTTGCTAGGCTACTCTAATCTAAATCCTGCCCATTTTCCACAACCCACAACTCCCTTCAACCTCCCTTCAACCTCCTGGGGTCGCCAAGGGGAAGTCAGGGGTAGCTGGGTGTCTGGGTGAGGTCAAGGAAATCAGAACCCCCAGGTTGGTTTTGCAGGGGTTTTTATAGTCCCAGCTCAAACTGTCAGCTCCTGGGACTGGCACCTGTCGGGACAGAGTTCCATTCTCCTAACTGACAGGATTGCCTAGGGTAATTTTACAAATTGCAAGAAACTTTGCATAAATCCTGCATTACACACCTGCTGGTATCCACTTTCATCTGTTCCCCGAGCTCCAGAATTCCCATCACCAGTTCCCCAGCATGTGGTCAGGTCCAGCACACTTCTCTCTTTGCAAACTTCTACCTGTTTGCAACCCATTTCTGTTCTTCCCTCATTACAAATATTATATTTGATTCTTAGTTTAAGAAAGACTCTGAAGACTGCCTAGAATGGGACAACCAGGATGGTAAAGACCTTGAGTTCATGTAATAAATAGAAAGGATGACAGAACTAGGACTGTTTAGTTTGAGAAAAGAAGCCTCAGAGGAGATGATTTGACAGTTATCTCTAAGCACATGATAGGCTATAGTGAAGGAGGAATGGACTTCTGTTTGATCCCAGCAACGAGAACCAGGAACTGGATTTATAAGAAGGAAAATTTAAAACAGATATGAGGAAAAACTGCCTAAAAATTTAAGCTGTCTCCAAAGGTTGCCCATTCCTACAAAATGATCAGTTAGATGGAGCAAAAGATAGAACCAAACACTTTGGAGTCAGGAAGACCTGAGTTTGACACTTCCTCAGACACTTACTTGGCTGCATGATCCAAGGACAGGTCATTTGACCCTTCTGGGCCTCAGTTTCTTTATCTGTAAAATGGTGATAATAAGAGCACCTAACTCACAGGGTTAGTGTTGTAAAGGTCATGAGTTAACATATGTAAACACTAGCTATGTAACTGCTATTATTATTATCATCTTCATCATTTCCAGCTTTTTATCCACATGCTATGCTGTCTCTCAGGATTATTTGAGGTTCAACAATGTCAGTCCAGCACTCTTAATTCTTAGAAATGCCTATCTTTTCCACTTATTCCACTGAGACTTAATTTATCTATTAATTGATATACTTAAGTTGTTATTGATGCCTACTTTGAAATATCATTCAAAGGTACTTTACCAAATTCCAATCTCTCATTGGATTGATAACTTTAGATGAAATGGAAAAGAGAGAAATCAGGCACTAGGTACACTGGCCAGCCAGCACAGTTCCTACCATCACAGATTCCACTCTCATTGTAAAGCTCCTCCTGTCTGCAGCCACCCTCACAAGAACCTTCTCTGAGCATTTGGAACTGATTTGTGCATGACAAGCAATTCTTCTCAGTTGGCCCCCAGCACGTGGCACAGGACTTATGGCAACCTGAAGACAAAACACATAATCAGTGAACAGCATACAATGCAAAAAGGACAATTCTTAAAGTTTTTGTTAACACCAGGATACTGACACCTTTGTTCTTTAAATGTAGAGAAGGGGCAAAGTAGAGAAAAAATGGACTATATCTAGTGCCCGAAGACTTGTATCTTAGTCTAGCCTTTGGACTATTTATGGGACATATGACCTGGAAAAAGTCAGAGCTGAGAAAAGACTTAGAGGTCTCAACCAAGTCCTTTATTTGGAAGATGAGGGAATTCAGGTTCAGAGACATAGGATTAGTCACATAGTAGCAGAGGAAGGATTAGAACTCAGGATTCTTGATTTCCCAAATGTTTTCTCTTATTACTCTAGCTCCTAGGTATGAGGAAAGCACTTAGTAAATTGTAAAGCATGATATGGTAGGTAGGTGATACGTTGGATGGAACACTGGGCATGAAGTTAAGAACTCATCTTTCTGAATTCAAATCTGGCCTCATACACTTATGACCTCGGTGAACTCTTTTTTCAACTCACTGAACATTTTAATACCTAATAGTAATAAATAGCTTTGTTTCAACTTTTAAAAACTACATACAAATACGTTGATATAGGTGTGAAGAAATAGCTGTATATATTATTATGTGTGTGAAGAAAAACTTCAGGTGGGATTCAAACAGTTTGGGAAAGAAAGTGAACTGTTAAATAAAAATAAAGATTCATGTAGAAATACTGGGAGATTTTTAAAGAGGCAAAAGAAGATCTTTTCTAATTAATAAGTGGAAAAATATGAGTGTAAAGAAATAGCTTCAAGGCCTGAAGAAATGGAGAACTGTTGAATGCTTCACAGTTCCAAAGCATTATGGTACTTCAAATTACTTGCAAGTAATTTGCATTACATTTGTAATATAATAGGTGACTCTAAAAGATAAAACAAAGAAATGAAAAATCATGAAATATTTGGAGACCAAAGCATTGAGGAGTTGTGAAATTTTGAATGAAAGCCAATTCAATGAGAGAAGGCTCTTATTTAGGCCACTGACATATATTTAAAATATGGAAGAAGGGGACAGCTAGATATTCAGTGAATTGAGAGCCAGGCCTAGAGATGGGAGGTCCTGGGTTCAAATCTAGACTCTTGGCTGGGTGACCCTGGGAAAGTCATTTAATCCCCACTGCCTAACCCTTACCATTCTTCTGCCTTGGGATCAATACATGGTATTGATTCTAAGATATGAGTTAAGGGGGGTGGGGGTGATTTAAGGGGAAAGGAACCAAATTTGGGAAGGGGTATGGTACTCACAAGTTATTCTGTCTGAACTATGATAGTAAGAAGTAATTTGCTGATAGAAGGCTTCAGTTGTGTGATCACTGATTGGTCAGAGAGAGAAGAGACTCCATTGGCCAAGAGCTTTGAGGATATCAAGGGACTCCTTTTCCACATCAATCCATCTAAAAGTCTGGAGAGGTGAGACTTCTCATAATGGTCTATTGTTCTTCCTGCTATCACTGATTTGAGAAGTAACAGCCAACTGGGCTTAAAGACTACTCTAGTGTCCTGATGAGCTGAGTTAAACACAAGGTATACAGTCAGGTGCTCCATTTTGATTGAACAATGAAGTTCCTAGGTGAGGAAAGCACTGGCTGGTTGGTCTATAGCCCAAAGGGAGTCGGTTTGCTAAGCTTTACTATGCTCTGACTTAAAGAGAAAAGTTATTCACATTAATAGCGAATGCTTTCTAAATACCCTCATGGGGTGACTATAAATGGAGTTTCTAAATGCATAGTTTGCGTAGAAAGAAGGGGATTTCTCCAACAGGGAACCATTTTCCAAGTTGCATCTGTTCCTGAATAGACCAATAGTCCTGACTTCCTCTAAATGCCTAAATTATTCCTCCCTCACATGTTTTCCAGACAGGATCCTATGTGCATGTGCCCACTTTTCATTACAAATAGGGAAGACTTTGTAGGGAGAGTGATTAAGATTTATATTGTTTATATTTTAATGTTTATTATGTATTCATTTACTCTAAAATATCATATATATTATTATTTTGTCTTTTTGTTAAATAAGGGGCTATTGATGACCTCAAAGTATCACATTTGGAGAGGTTGGTTGTATAAGAATCACGTTTGTGTGGATTGTCAATGGTTGATTGTGACAATATCAGATGGAGGCTTGAGAACTAGCAAATGATCTGGAATTTCGAATCCTTTTTTAAAAAATGTTTTTGTCTTAATGATAAATTTCCACATAAGTTTTCCAGTCACATAATCCATATCATCTCCCTCTTTTTCCCCTCCCCTCTCCCAGAAGTCATAAGCAATTCAATCTGGGGTATACCTGTATTATCACACAAAGTAATTTTCCATATTATTCATTTCTGCAAGCAAACAATCCCACAGAACCAAAACCCCAAAACATATACCCAAATAAACCAGTGATAAATCAAATGTTTTGGTCTACAATCTGACTCCAACAGTTCTTTCTCTGGAGGTGAAAGGCATTCTTTGTTGTAAGTCCTTCAGAATTATTCTGAATCATTGTATTGCTGAGAGCAGCTAAGTAGCTAAATCACAAGCTATTACTGTGTACAATGTTCTCCTGGTTCTGCTTATTTCATTCTGCATCAGTTCATGTAAAGGATGTGCATTTTAACCAGCCTCAGTCCATGCCCTCAAACAGATTTTGAGGGAAAAGGCCCTGCCCCAACTGGATTCCAGTCCCTTTTATTTCAGGTCTTGTGCAACCATGCAAACTGGTGCTTTGTCCTATTATAGGTCCCTCAGTTTTAAAAATCTTTGGCTGGATTGAGTCAGCTTCTACAACATTTTGCAGACAAGAAGGGTGAGGTGGATATTCCAACTAGACGTTCTCTTTCCTTGAGGTTATCTAAGCTTAGGATTTCTCCAAGGCAGAGGAGAGCATGAGTCCCACTCTTCCTACCCTTTCCCTTTCTCATGCAGTGAGAAGAGTAAACATCCTTTGTGTGTTGTAACAGGGCACTAGGAGAAAGGCAAGGGAGGGACGTTGCAGGAGGAGAAAAATCCCAGAAAACCCTCAAGGATATGGATTGGTTTGTTCATCTGCCAGAAAGGGAGGCTACTAAGGGAGAGGTTCTGAGTGATCACATTACAAATAATAGTATCCACTGTTTTCACCTTGTTGGGCTTCTTGCTTTCTTGTCCTAAATATTCAGGTATAATTGGTCTATTTCTGGCACATTACTACTCTTTAGGGTGAGGTATGTTTGTTTTTTGTTTTTTTTTTTAATAACTAATGGGGACCAGAGAAAAAATTGGTTCCATAAACTTGCTGATTCCATTACCCAGATGCCAGCAACATGTACTCTTGACTCTGTTTCCTGACACACACCTTCAGTTCCCCAATCTCTGTCTCGAATGATTCAATTCCATCTGCCTATAAACATGTTCAGGTCTCCCTTATCATTTGAAAAAATAAATTCTAAAATATCCTTTCCCTCATATCCAGCAACATAGCTAGTAAAGCTACTATCTCATTCAAAGGGCATTGATTTTTCTATGTGTTCAATTTCTTTGAGGCCATTTGTCAAGGCTGACCCAATCCTTTTTGAAACTCTTCTCCCCTCTTGGCTTTAATAATAATAGAATTTTCCTGCCTGTCTATGTCAATGGAAACTTCTCCATTCCTATTCCTATTCCCATCCCTTCATTAGAGAGTTTGCTCAATTAATTAACAAGCATCTAGTATGTGGTAGGTCTTAAGGAATATATAAATAAAAGCAAAAATCTGTCCTCAAGGAATTGGCCTTACTAGAACCCAAGGCTGTATTTTTAATCATTTTCATTTCCACCTCTAACTACATTTTCTCCCTTTCGCCATTCTCATCTATTCAATAATCATCCTGTGAGGTCTACAAATATGAAGTAGAGATCTCATCATTCTTCTCTCCATTGCCCTATGGTGGCTACACAACAAAGGTCATTCCTAGCTACAGACCACCTTCAAAAAAAAACACCTTGATTTCACCATCAACATGGACAGCTAAGTGGCACAATGGATAGAGTATGAGACTTAGAATGCCAAAAACCAGAGATAAAATCAAGCCTCACAAACCTATTAATTATATGACCCTAGGCAAGTCCCTTAAATTCTGCCTCAATTTCCTCATCTGTAAAATGGGGATAACTGCCCCTATTTCGTAGAGTGGTTGTGAGAATCAAATGAAATATTCATAATGTACTTAGCAAAGAGCCTAGCACATATAGAAGCTATATAAATGTTAATTATTAATATGGTGATTTCTTCCCATAATATACCTACTGAGCAAACCATACCTTAGTAGATTGTCTCATGAATTTGTCTAGCCAAAAAAGAATCTCATCATCCAAAGGCTAATGTTCAGGTGATGAACTTCTCTGAATAAGGCCCATTCTAAAATCCTTCCCAGATAAACAACACCCCTGAGAACTAGAACCCAACCAGCCTGGCCTCCCAGAAACTAAGTGACCTTTGCTCCATAAAGAGGAATCAGGGCAGCACCTTCAGTTGAAGAATAACAGTGGTAGCTGATTTTTATACAAAATGTTAAGGCTAACAGTGAGGCATAACAAATGGAAAACTGGTCAAAGAATTAAAAAACCTCAGTTGAAGCTCTTTCTCTGAAGCACATGGTCTGAGTAACCCTAGAAAGTCATTCTTGCTACATGTACAGAATCCCAGACAAGACAGTTTGCAGAATATTTCCTGATCCCCCCATAGATAGATGGGGGGATTCCTTTTCTTAATAAAAATGCATTCCTTCAAAAGGGCAGCCATATCTATATATGGCTACATCAGTATAAATATTACCATGCCGAAGAAGATACTATCATTATTTTCATTTAACAGCATAGGAAATCGAGGCCAATAGATTTGAACTCGGGTCTTCCTTACTCAAGGTGTAGCATTCTATCAACTGCTCTCCTGGCCCCAAATTATCCTGTCTAGATCTTGTTTCTATGTAGCTAACAATTAATCATGATATTGAATAGGGGTGGAGGAGAAGGAGAATTTATCCTATTTTTCTAAAACATCAATACTTTCTGAAGGGATCCCTAGGTGAGAGGGGGTATAGTAAAAAAAATTAATGGCTCTGAAATCAAAGGACTTGGGTTCAAGTCCCACCTCTCTTTCTTCTTATATGTATGGCCTGGATAAATCACTGAATCTCTATGGGCATTTATTTTTCTCATCTAAAATGAGTAGGTTAAATGAAACAGATTCATAGGTGTCTTCCAGCTATAGAGCTAGAATTCTAAGCTTTGTCTTATAGAATAACTCTACTTGTATCTGACTTTTCTTGGCCCTGTAGACCATAGCTATCCATTGGGTTTTCTTGGCAAGGATTTTGGAGTAGTTTGCCATTTCCTTCTCTAGGGGTTCCTTGTGTCAGCAAACAAAGGTGAAGTGACTTGCCCAGGTTCACATGGTTAGGAAGTATCTTAACCACTGAGCCACAGTCTCATATAGAGCCACAGTTTCATAATATAGCCCTAAAAAGAAAGAATTGTTTTAATTCTGATGATACATGCAGGTATACAGATATATACATATATGTGTACGTGTGTGTGCTCCTATGTTTTTAGTCTCATATATATTATATATATAAACTAAAAACTGCCTTGAAAAGAAAGATAACTGTCTTTATAAGTCTAAAAGTATAGACATCAGACCCAGAACTCCTCTAAAAAGAGGATAAAAATGAAATATTTTTCCTCTGAAATTTCTAAAGCTTCTCCCATAGGCAACATCTGACTTCCATGACAAATCCTTATGAACCAGGGAACAACCACTGACATACTTTGTCTTATTCTTCGGCTCAAGGTCTTTTTTGGCTAGACAAATTCATTCAGATAAAGGGGGAAAGGTTCTGGGGCTTAGTTTCCTGGACCATGTCTCTTAGGACAGGTTTCCCTTTCATTATGGCACCATTAGCACACTAAATTATGACTTAATTCAGATTTCCAAGTGGTCAAAACAGTTTTACTAGAAATGCAACAATTCAAAATGCATAAAACTTTTCGTGGTTTGCACCCCACAACCTTTCCAGATTCTTGATCCATATTTCCCCTCCATATACTCTATAAACCATTGCCACTGGCCTCTTGCCTATTCTTCTACTGAACATTCCATCTCTGAACTCCTGGTATTATAACTGGTTATCTATCAGGACTGGAACTTTCTTTCTCCTCCTCCTGGCATCCTTGGCCTTCTTTAAGTCTCAGCTAAAACCCCACCTTCCTAAAGAAGCTTCTGCCCAGTCTCCAATTTAGTGCATTCCATCTGAGGCTATCCCCAATTTATCCAATAAATATTTTGTTTCCACCTAGTCATTTTCATATTATCTTCCCTATTAGACTGAAAGCTATTTGAGATCAGGATCTAATTTTGTTCTTTTTGTTTGATGCCTTCATATCTCCAGTTCTTGGCACTCACTGCCCCTGACACATAGTAGGTATTTCCTGACTATCTGATGTGCACATAATAGACGCTTTCATCTTTGTCCTTAGCCCATTTGATTGTACCAGCTAACTTTATTATTTTCTCCTCACAAATTAAAATGAAATGCTTGTCAGTGAAATTATGAAAAACAAAACAAACAGAACCAAGAAAACATTATATACAGCAACAAAAATATTATTTGATGAATGACTTGCAGATGTGCGCCTCCAGAGAAAGACCTGATAAATAGAAACAAGCAAGATACAGGTTTATAAATACATATATCTTGTAGTTAAATAATGCCTTCTCTAGTGTGGGGAGGAGAAGGAAGGAGGGAGATTTTAAGGTAACAAACAATTTAATTGATTTTTTAAAAAATGAGACCAGCTAACTTCCTACAAAATAGCTGTTATAGAATGAAACTTAGCAAGGATCCCAGTAAGTAACAGATTCTTAAAGAAGTGTATATTTGCTTCATGAGATGTTTACACATGGAAATGAAGGTGATATAAAAACAAAAGCTATAGTAATAAAAATATTAAAGTAATTCTTCCAAAGCTCTTTTCCCAACTCCAATTGGTTGTCCAATATTGCCACTTCTTTCTCCACCAAATCTCTTGAATCTGGACCTCGTCCTTCTCCTCACAGAGCCACTATAGGTCAGGCACTCATCTTTTCTCACCTAAACTATTGCCAAAACCTACAAGTTGGTCTCTTTGCCTCAAAGCCCCTCCCCCCCACTCCACTCTATCCTATATACTGCTATCAAAATGAATTCCCTAAATGCATTCCCGATCATGCCACTCCTCATTCAACAGACCCCAGTGGCTCTCTACTGCTTCCAGGATAAAAGATTAATTCCCCTATTGAGCCCTTTACAACTGGCTTCCACTCTATCCTCCCAGCCTCATTCACTGATTCACATTTATTCAGGATATTTTTATGTGTATTTGTTGTCTCTGTCTTTAGAATTGAATTAAGTGTAAGAAGAGGCTGTTTCATTCACTGTATTTATAACCTCAATACCTAACCCAGGGCCAGGCACACAGTTGCTTGCTTGATTACCCAGTGAAAACCATCATTCTATTTGTCTACAGTAAATGAAGACTTAGAGTAGAAAATAGCAAAGAAAATCAATTTTTTGATGAAAGTTTTCTCAAACTCAACAACTCTCTGCAAAACTCCAATGACAGAGAGAGAAAGAAGGAGAGAGAGAGAGAGTGAGAGAGAGAGAGAGAGAGAGAGAGAGACAGAGAGAGAGAGACAGAGAGACAGAGAGAGAGAGACAGAGAGAGAGACAGAGAGAGAGACAGAGAGACAGAGAGACAGAGAGACAGAGAGAGACAGAGAGAGAGAGAGAGAGAGAGAGAGAGAGAGAGAGAGAGAAACACAGAGACAGAGAATCTGAACATGCTTTGGATAATTTAGCTAAAATAACTGAGGTTCCTATAAGCAAGGCTAAATGCCAAAGGCCTGTCTGTTATCCTTTTGTCAGATACAGCTAAAGTATTTTGGCATTCATATTTGCTAGGAAAAATTGGATATGCCTAAAATAAAAACTCCTTTTTTGGTAAGGAGGCTTGTATACCAACATATGAATGAATGAATGAATGGATTTATTATTACTATGCTAAATGCTTCGAGGCTTTGGTTCAGTCTTTCAATCTTTTGGGCATACAGATCTATAAAGAGCCCAAACAAATACCGAGTCCTGCCAACCTCCTGTTAACTGAGAGAAGGCTCCTACCACATCCTTTACACTTCTTTTACTCTTTACTCTAAAACCAGAAGCCAAATATAGCAGAAAATAAGATGAGGCAAATCTGGTGAAGGATAATTCAGATGGTCTGCCTTGATGTGGAACTCAAGAAGTTAACTTGTCAGTGCACAGTAACATGAGCATTGTGATATAGAGATGTAGTTATCCTCACAACCAGGTGTTTCCAGTGGATATTGTTTATTTTTTTAAATTTTAATAGGTCCCCTTGTATCAATCTGATAGTATATAGCCATCTTAAAAGTCAAGAAGAATGATAAAATGCAAGGAGAAAGAGTAAATGAGAATCTAGATTTTACTGGAGGCTACCTATTATTAATTCAAGAAGTACAAGGCCCAAGGACAGTCACAGACCACTAGTCTTTTTCGTCCAAGCCATGGTTAATAACATCAATCAAAAATTGATCACTCAGTGTCTACACTATGCTTAGCATTCAATTTTGAGACTAGACACTTAGGGTAATCCAGAACAATTCTAAGAGACTGTTTTCAATTCTTACTGAATTTATAATCTAGTTGAACAGAAAAGACATTAGATCAAAACACATTTCAAAACACAGCATTGGAGCAGCAAAGTGGTACAGTGGATTGAGAGCCAGGCCTAAAGAAGGATCCTTGGTTCAAATTTGACCTCAGGAACTTCTTAGCTGGGTGATCCTAGGCAAGTTACTTAACCCCCATTGTCTAGTCCTTACTGTACTTCTGCATTAGAATCAATATTTAATATCAATTCTAAGACAGCAGGGTAAGGGATTTCAAAAATAAAATATGTAGGGTAAATATACAGTAAATAAATATATAAACATATAGAACATACACAGTAGTTAAATACAGGATGAGGGGCTAGTCAGTTAAGATTTCATGGAAGAAATGAGACTTGAGCTAAACTCTGATGGGTAGGTTGACAGAAGGAAAAGGAAGGGTATTTCAAATAAAGGGAAAAGAAGAAGTGAAGGCACAGAATAACAGCAGTCATGATCTATTTAGGAGGTTGTAAGAAGATTAGACTAGGAATAAACTGACTGGAGAAACCATGCCCTGGGCTTCTTGACATTTCCGAATAGAGCAGGTGCAGCCTTGGACTAAACTCCATACTGTTCAATGCAGCTCCCCTTTACAGTCTGCTAGTCAGAGCTCTCAAGCCTCAGTGGCTTCATTTCCTCGGATAGTTGGGCTTCTCCTGTCAATCTTTCGTTCCAGGAAATGGAGAAATCTAACATTTCCTTTGCTAAAAGCCCAGTCCCTAAACCTCAATGACATCAGTATCCTTTTGGACGATGTACAAGCTTCCTGACAGTAGCCTTTCCAATCATATGCACAAGGTTGCTCGAGAAATAAATTACTCCAAAACCTCCCTCATAAAATGTGACCCATTTCAAAGGATTTTAAATAAGTTGTGTGTGTGTGATATACTTTATATATATAACATACATATATAAGTTGTATATATGTATACATATAACAAATATATATATACATATATAGTAAGGGTGAAAAGGGGTTTTATGGGCTCAATATATTAAAGATGGTCGCCAGAGTATTGAACTATTATCAATCCTCAATTAAGAATAATCTCAAATCAAAATTAACTTTTATGGAAGTTTATTTACATGAGAGAAGAGAGAGAGGAAGAAAATAAGAATCTATCTCACTAATTAATCCAGGTAGATCTCATAGGAAAAAATTTTAATAGGATGACTTGGCAAGCAATCTCATTCCCTATTAATAAAAAAAGAATTGCATGAATGGAAAAATCTTTGTTTAGAAAATATAGAAAGGAAAGTTCAATTTCACATCCCTTCAATATTCAGTCCCTGCACTAAAGAACTTTTAACAATCAGGACTTCCTATTTTGAGCTCAAGACAATTTAGTTCAATCCTACAAACACATATTAAGGATGTACTCTGTGCCAGTCCTGTGCCTTGAATTCCTTTCATTTCTCTTCATGGGCTACAAAATATGGCATAATTTCTTAACATCCTTTAATTTTTTTTATAGATTTTTTTAAACCCTTGTACTTCAGTCTACTGTCTCATAGGTGGAAGATTGGTAAGGGTAGGCAATGGGGGTCAAGTGACTTGCCCAGGGTCACACAGCTGGGAAGTGGCTGAGGCCGGGTTTGAACCTAGGACCTCCTGTCTCTAGGCCTGACTCTCACTCCACTGAGCTACCCAGCTGCCCCAACATCCTTTAATTTTACTAAGGATGGTAATATTAAAAATGTAACAATAAAAATAAGCTACAGGTAGCAAATTGGCTAAGTGGATAGTGAGCCAGGACTAAAAATAGGAGGGCCTGGGTTCAAATGTGGCCTCATACACTTCCTAGTTATGTGAATCTAGGTGAGTCACTTAGCCCCTAATGCCTACTCTTTGATGCTCTTCTCCATTAGAATCAATACTCCGTTATCAATTATAAGTCGGTAAGGATGTTTTAAGAACCACCTTAATTAAATTAATGGTAAAAATAAAATTAAATGAATTAAAGACAGGCAAACCTGGCCCCTTTGCCTCATGGAAGATGAAGATGGCTTCTTTCATTTTTCAGAATAGCATGGTGCAGAAAGAGCTAGCCTTCTGAGTCTCCTCTAAAAGAAATCCATTCAAGAATATTGCTATGTATCTTAATAAGATAGGCTTTTTTAAAGTTTAAAATATACTGGGCTAACTCCCCATATCTCATTGTGGAAAAGCACAGGGTCCTCAAACACTTTGGTGTTAATCTTTTTTGATCTAATGGGGGCAGCCAGATCTCCTAAGATTGAAAAAGGGGAGAATCTATGAAAAATGAATTTGGGTTTATTCTGAGTCTTTGATTCTCTCTTCTCCCTCTCCCCTCCTGGACTTATTTTATACAGAAAAAAAAATGCAGCCAAGCTGAACTAAAGCAAATTGGTTTAATTCCCTTGAGGAAACAAGAACAAATTTTCCCAGCAACTTTCTACTTCAGGCATGCACACGTGAGCTCTTGGATGGAATGTACAAGCAATTAACTACCTCCGTCTGGAATCAAACAAAACACTGGCCTTATGAGAGTATAACATCACCAGGCAAAAGCCTGGGCATGAATTGAAAGAACATGGCAAAGCAAAATGAACAAGAGTAGAAAGCAAAGTCTGGAAAAATTAATGACCCTTTAAAGGCAAAATTGTTCCCAGGGGTGCTCAGAGGGTATCTATTTGAAGGGAAGAAAAGGAACAGAAAAGAGCAATTTAAGTAACTTTGTCAAATTGGAATTTAGGCAGTTTACAAAAATTACCCAAACTTTAGACACTTATCAAGAAAAACACGCATCTACTTAAAAGAAAACAGGACATGGCTCTTTTTGTGAAAATGTCCACAGAACATCTTTTCAACACAAAACTACAGATCCAAGACAAAGTCATATATTTCACATGTACTAATGGGCAGGTATTGAACACAAACTTACTTTGCCACACATCTCACTAACATGAATACTACCTTAGGTATCACTTGTATACATAGTTTCCAGAAAATAGAAATATCTGTGGTCTCTGAGATTGCAAATATCTACTAAATAGACTCAAATGAACTAGCCAGCCATTCTTTAACATAAACTTTTTATATAGAAAGAAATCATATTAGCCTTGTAACACTTGCTAATGCCACTCTCTTCCCCCAAGCCACCCACAATATTCTTCCACTGTTAGCCCCATGCCATTAGATTAAGAGAATTGCAAATATACACAATATCCCATTTAATCACAATATAACCCCCTCCCACCAAAAAAAAATTGTGAAATGCCAGGAAAAATACAGAATATAAAAAGAAAAGAAAAAGAACCAATTTGTGGAATAACCAACAAGAAAATAACCTGGTCTTGAATCAGACTAAGAGGGATGACCTGGTTATTGTGGTAAAGAAGACTATTCCATCCAAGAATCTGTAGTCTCATGTTTTACATGCATGCTTCCTAGATTTGGGGAAAGCACATTTCAAAGGGTTTGAAGCAAAAATAGTTAAACTAGTAAAGTACTTCAGGCAAAGTTAGCCCAGGAAGGCTGAGATGCTTAAGAAAAAAATCTGGGAGCACAAAGGGAAACAATTCCAATAAGAAGGGAAAAATGAATTTGTGTGAAGAACCTGTGGGGACGGCCAGGGAACTCAGCAACCAACTTGAGATTAAAAAAAGAAATATACAGAAGATTCAAGCAAGTTCAGGCATGAATATAATAAAAATATCATATAATACATATATATTTTTTAAAATGAAGAATGCTAAATATCACATGGAACTAAGGCTGGCAAGGGAAGGTAAAGGGTTTAGGGTGGGGAAGTTGTTTTCATTATATCGAGAGAAAGATAGCTCAAAGTAAAGCCAGGATTTTTGTTTGGAGTAAATGTGACTATGATAATTGACAAAAAGAGAGAAGCAGAGAGTGCATCTAAGGGGTTCTTCTGCCTTGGAACTAATATTGAGTATCGATTCTAAGACGAAAAGTAAGGGTGTTTTAAAGATAAAATATCAATTTCTTTAAAAGAAAGAAACAGAGCTGCTAGACTCTTAGGTTGTATGTTTTCTTTGCCACAGAGAATACCCTTTACATTGAAAAGGATCAATCAAAAGTATGACACTGAGCTGAAACCAAAGCTAAATAAGAGAAGATAGGGGAGGGAGTAAACATTTATACGGTGCCTACTATATGTCAAGAATTATACTAAGTGCTTAACAAATATTACTTTATTTGATCCTCACAACAATCCCGGGAGGGAGCTAATTAAAATCACTATTCTAATTTTACATATAAAGAAACAGAGGCAGATACAGGTTAAGTGTCTAAGTGTCTGAGATTGGATTTGATCTCACACCTTCCTGGCTCCAGACACTGGGCCACTGAGCTGTCTAAATAAGTAAGACAAGAATAAGAAAATGCAGAGCTGCCTTCAAAGAATTAGAGGCACCTGGCTGAGAAGAACTCCCAAGTATCTTTGCTGAGCCACTTGTAAACACTATTTGAAAGACCATGGAAAATAGCAGGGGTACTACAAGATTGGAGAAAGGGAAATGTTCATCCCATTTTCAAAAATGAGAAGGGGGTAGCTAGGTGGCTCGGTGGATAGAGAGCCAGACCTGCATATAGGAGGTTGTAGGTTCAAATGTGACCCAGAAACTTCTCAGTTGTGTGACCCTGGGCAAGTCACTTAACCCTTACTGTTCTTCCTTAGAAACAATAGCATCCATTCTAAGAGAAAAGGTAAAGATTTCTCTTTTAAAGGGAAGAGAATGATTTATTTGTGTTTAATTTTGATTCCTGGGGAAATTTGAAAGAGTCAGTAGATATATATTTGCCTATCCCTGGGCTGGAGCATTAGGCTAAATCTAATGGATGAAATGTATTAGAGATGAATGCAATGTCTTGTACCTTGGCCCAAAACATCAACTTCACAAATATAAAATGGGAAAGCCATGATGAAAGTTGTTCTGTTCTAGGCTTTTTAGCTGACTACAAGATCAATATAAGTCATCAGCTTGGCATCCAAAAAAGCTTATATAAGCTTGGACTGCATTAGGAGGGACACAGTTACTGAAAAAGGGAGGTAACTGCTGCCTGAGACGCTAACATCAGACATCTCCTAAAATGCCGTATTCATTTCTGGGCACCATGGTTTAAGGGCATTCACAAGCTGGAAAATGTCCAGAGGAGAGTCGATCGGGGTGGTGAAAGACCTTGAATCTATGCCATATGAAGAACAATTGAAGATGCTGGGCACATTTAGCCCGCAGAAGAGATTCAGAGGCATCGCGATAACCATCTTCAAATATGTGATGGGCTGTCACATGGAGGAGGGATTAGACTTGTTCTGTTTGGCTTCAGAGGGCACAACCAGGAAAAAAGAAGCAAGAGAGATCAGCCAGGGAAGATGCTTGTGAGACTCAGCTCAAGTCACACCTTCTGTGAGAAGCCTTTCCCAGTGTCTACCCCAATTGACTCTGTATCTTGTTTGAACATAGTTGTTTTACACATTGTTTCCCTCGATAGACTGTGAGCTTCTCAAGACAAGGGACTATTTTTTTTTTTTTTTGCCTTTGAATCCTCAGTGTCGGGAACGTAAGAGTCTTTACAAAAAATGATAATTGGGGCAGGGAGGAGACTCAGTGGATAGAGAGCCAGGTCTAGAGATGGGAGGTCCTGGATTCAAATCTGGCCTCAGATGCCTCCTAGCTCTGTGAACCTGAGCAAGTCACTTACCTCCCATTGCCTTCACTTCTCCTCTGCCTTGGAGCTGATACTTGTTATTGATTCTAAGACAGAAAGTAAGGCTTTAAAAAATTGTTTTCATGATAAATGCCTGGCCACTGATGTCTCTTCCAAGAGCTCTATGGCCTGATTCTCATTAACTGTGTCAAAGCCACTTAAGCTGGTGTTTATGGCCATTTAAAAGGCAATGCAGTGAAATAGAAAGGAAGATCACTGCAGACAGAATCCCTAAGTTTAGAAGGTCTGAGCTGGAGCCCCAGTTTCACCATTTAGTATTTCTATAACCCTGGGCAAGTCACTTATTGACTGAGACCTCAGTTTCCTAATCTAAGGAACAGAGATGCCACTCCTAGGATTTGAAGAAACCTCAGAAACCAGCCCATGGAAATTCCTCATTTGGCAGAAAAGGAAAACGTGAGGCCTTGGAAATTTCAGCGACTTGCCAAACATCACACACCTAGGCACCAACCCAATGCCGAGGATATAGTGTCATAACATGCACAGAGAGTAGTTTCTTCCCTGCCCAGCAGAACCTGTCAGAGCTTGCATGACAGGAGCCCAGGGTCCTGTCACATAGCACAGTGAGATAGCATGAGGGACAGGGATAGGGAAAAAACAACTCTCGTGTGTACAAGGCTGCCGACTACAAAGCACTTCCTTCACACATGGAGCTAAGGAAGACACGTGTCATTTTGCATGTGGTTATTATCAACATGATTCCCTTCATTTGCTTCTCTGGACACTTCTTTTAGACTGTATTTCTTGCTTTGCCATGTATTTTATTTATTTGTTTGTTTGTTTGTTTTACCTTCCATCTTAGAATCAATACTGTGCATTGGTTCCAAAGCAGAAGAGTGCTAAGGGCTAGGCAATGGGGGTTAAGTGACTTGCCCAGGGTCACACAGCTGGGAAGTATGTGAGGTCACATTTGAACCCAGGACCTCCCTTCTCTAGGCCTGGCTCTCAATCCACAGACCCACTCACTTGCCCTCTTTGCCATATATTTTAGTAAAAATGATTTTTGCTCCCAACTTTCGTTTGTTATTTAGACACCTTGTACTTACATTACTCAAGAATGTGACTAACAAGCAAATGACACGCTTAAACCAAAAGTATGCTTAATTAAATAGTGTTCAAATGCCCTGAGGCATGTACAGAATGACTTACAAAATATTACAGACACATTTCATTGCATTAATATCCCTTAATCTATGAAACAATAAAAAAAAACCTTACAGTAAGCACACCTCTCCCCCAAATACTTCTTTGCTTTCATGTTTTGGAATTCCATTTGCATCTTTTCTTATTAATCTCAAAAGAAACTGGAGGAAGGAATTGGAACAAACCACGTTAGCAAGACTGGTGTTCGCTATCATATACAAATCTTCTTCCCCGCCAGTTATTACCTAAACACTGGTGATGATCCTGATAGAATCCTCTCCCACAGGCAGCCACACATTGCCTTTCTTTCATCAGCAGGGATGGCTGGCACGAGGAGCATTCAAAGCCATTGGTACATGTGGCACACTCCTGCTGGCAGGCTATCCAGCCCATATTCGGGAAAAAGGAAGAAACATCCAATTAGGTCAAAGACATCATTCCGGTAACTAATCATTTATATCCAAGGACAATGCTTCACATCCCACTCATCCTTTCATCCACTAGGACACCAAGATCTATCCAACACAGGAGCTCTCTGCTCAGCTACCATCTATATCCCCGGCATTCTCCAATCCATATTTTGTTCTTGTTCCAGAAATAATAATCAAATCAATAATGCTATTTACCACTCTACGGCTCCACTTGTCACCCCTGTCTTTACCTAGACCAAACTTCCCTTTGCTGACCACCATTTATACTCTCCTACTAGAATATAAGCTTCTTGAAAGCAGGAAGTAGTCCTTCCTTTCGAATTTCTGGCATAGTACCTAAAATGCTTGTTGATTCACTGATTGATTGGGTCAGACTCCCTGATTATCTGTGGTCATGGAGGGACAAGAAAAACAGGGCTAACGAATGTTAGAAATATCAAAAAAAAAAAAAAACTTCTCTTAGCCAACATTTTCAGATTACCTTCTGCTAAACTTTATACAATAGATGGCAACAAAATGGGAAAGCTTGAGTTTTTCCCTAAGTTCTTTTGTCCTTCAGTTACTGGCAGGAACACTAACCACCATAAGAAAAGGAGAAGGGGGAGGGGGACTAAAGGTGATACCTGAGAAATAAAAAGAGGAAGAAAGGAAAGGAGCAAAAATTTCTTAATTTTTTTATAAAACACCCTTACTTTCTGTCTTGAAATATATTGGTTCCAAGGCAGAAGAATGATATGGGTTAGGCAATGGAAGTTAAGTGACTTGCCCAGGGTCACACAGCTAGGAAGTGTCTGAGGCCAGACCTCCCATCTCTAGGTCTGGCTCTCAATCCATTGAGTTACCTAGCTGCCCCTACAAAATTTCTTTTAAAAAATAAATAAATATTATGTAGCAGGATATTAAATGCTTTACAAAAATTATCTCATTTGATCCAAGTATTTTATTATCCTCATTTTCAATTGAAGAAACTGAGGTAGTCAGCAGTTAAATGACTTCCCTAGAGCCACTCAACTAGTAAGAGTCTGAAGCCAAATTTAAACTTAGGTCTTCCTAACTCCAGGCCCAACACTCTCACTGCCCTTGAAGGAAAAGCAAAGAATCTATATCTACATCTTCCCATAGATCTTTTAATGAAAATGTACCAATTAGTTAATGAATTTCTTTTTACATCTTGTTGGTAATCTGGCCAATATCCATTGCTCTCAATAACTAGGACAGTCTACCTTCTTTTACTTCCATTCATTTCCTCAGTTACCTTCCTTACGGTGTTTTGGAACATGAGTAATTGTCTGAGATACATTGCCAGCTACTCACACTCACCACACATCTTTCTACTACCCTTTGGGTCACTTTTAGATTTGATTCTTCAGAAACTACTGTGTTACAAAATTCATAGACATATGCCACCATCAAGGGATCATTCATATTAAAAAGGCATGTCTTTGTGCCAAGGAAAAGCCAGGCACAATATCCCAAATGCAATCTTGCCAACTCCATTTTATTTATTCCACTGTGGGTCCACTGTGGGCCTTCTCTGCTTGTTCCAAATATATGTTATGTATGTGTGTGTGTATATATATATATATATATACATATATATACACACACATATAAATCACTCATAGAGTGATGACTTGACTTGCATGTGAATTTGATTTAAGTGAGGCAGAGTTACACAAAATTGTCAGCCTCGCTATTTCTTCCAGAGTTATTGAAGCCCAGCAAGATGAAAGCCAAAACAACTGGTGTTAGTCCAGGATGCAGTGGATGATGTTGGTGTATTTGATGTCTCACCAAGCTCTAAGCACTTCATAGTTCCTCCTTCAACCACTTTCATGGCTATTAGAATAAACTGTTCTCATCTGACCATTCCACTGAGGTAAGTCTTCACATGCTTGGAGTAGACATCACTTTTAACTCATCACTAGGTCTGAAGCCTGTTAGTTAACCTCAACTGGTTTAGCCTTTCTGTTGAGATATTTTTACCAGGGGGTGACCACTGTGCATCTACAGTTTCTTGGGGTCTCAGGTTGGCTGACAGGCAGACACCAAAGATGGATGAGCAACTCTGAAAAGGGCTCAGAAAGCCGTCACTCCCAAAGTTCTAGTACTGACAGACTAATTCAATGGACTGGTCCTCTAATTGCATGTCAGAGTCTGGACAACAGACTATCTTTATCCTTTTCTTTCTTCCTGTCTGAATTATTAGGTCATTCTCTTTTGCAATCTTGGATCTCATTAAGAAGTCAAAAAATTGCCTCAGGATCAATACAAACAGCAAAATGTCCTCCATAAATGGGAGCAGCATTTGGAAGACCTCAGTGTCTATAGCTATGATGGCAAACCTATGGCCAAAGACGGCATACAGAGACTTCTCTGTAGGCACACATGCTGTGGCCCACCAGAGTTGTTACTAGAAAGACAGAGGGACTCAGGTGGAGCTGCTCCCTTCCCCATCTTCACCATGCTTCCCCTTCCTTCTGCCCAGCAGTCCAATGGAAGTACTTACTCCCTCCCCTGAGAGGAGCACTAGGGCTACTCTCCTCTCTTTCTCCCTCCCCTGTTTGGGGTAAGGTCAGGGTGGGGGCGGCGGCACTTGATCTTTGAGGGGCGTGGCAGGGCACAGAGTCTCTAAAAGGTTTGCCATCACTGGTCTATAGGGAATCTTGAACTACTTGAACTCAGTTTACTCTGTAACCACTTTCTATATACAGCCATCTCCCTATTTTACCATCTTGATGGTAATAGTCAGAGAGTCACTGAACAAAGTTATCTCTGTGGTTTTAACTATGAAGGAAATCTTGCCCGATCTTAAAAAACTCAAAAAAGACTGGTTTTTAGAAAAGAGCCTTTAAATCTCTATTTTGCTATGCCAAAATTAAGAGAACAGACTTGAGGGAATAAATACACCAAAAAAAAATAGAGATTTTGTGACTGTAAAGATGTGGTTCCCCATAGGGTCACTGTTTGTGAAAGCCTACCTCATTCTCTTTATATCCACCAGGAGCCGTGGCTGCTAGAGGATGTAAAGCTGTCATCTTCACCAATCCTAATGGATGAGCATGTCTCATGCTCACCACATCAAGGTTAGCTCCAGCCAGGCTTCACTCCATATCCTGGCCATCTTACCATCTACTCTGCTCCACAAGGTATATCCTTCCTCCCTGCTTGCCTCTAAAATATGGTCTAATCTAAAATCTAAACATAGTCAAATCAATTCAGCCACTGCTATTAGAAAGGGTACATCAATCATTGTACCTTTGACTCCAAAACAAAATACCCCTCCTCACATACCACATGTGTTATTTCTTCCATGTAAGCTCCTTAAAGGCAAGAGAGGCTTCTTCCTTTTGTTTTCCTACCCTTACTGCTTAATCTAAAATAATTTTTAATAAATGTTTATTCACTCATTTCTTCATTCATTCATTATCCATCCATTCATCCCATATAACATAAGAAGACATAAGAAGAATTAGCCCTGGTGCTAGCAATTCCACTGTACCTAAACAAAGACCACCACTCTGGAAGAATCCTGGGTCACAGCTATACACACAACGACCATTCTGCAGATTCTTCGCAGGATCTTGGCAGAGGTCACAGTGGTCTGGAGACTCAGAACAAGTAAGGCAGTCTGGGTGGCAAGGGACTGAAATCAAGAACAAAAGGAAGCAGTAAGTAAAGGCCCTGTGTTTTGCCTACACGGCTGGCCCTCCAGGCAGAAGACAGCCATCAGATAACCAGAATGTAAGGAGAACAAACACAACAAAAATTCATTGCTATGAAAAAATTCCAAAGTGCTTTTTCCTGATAGCCTCTGAGTACTAACATCATCCAGATGCAGAAGATAATACTAAATACATATTCACAAATTGCTCCTTTTGCTTTGACTCATAGGATAGAGAATCAGGAATGACCAAGTTCCAAAATAAATATGTTTTTAAATCATTTAGAAAATAATTTATTTTTCATTAAATAGTCTTACTATTTGAACTTAAAGATAACATGAGTGTTTAATATTGAAACCAACTTTACACATTTTATGACTCACTGACATCACCATCTCTTTGGATTTGGAAATTAGCAAGTACTTGGTTGTCAATGTAGTTTTAATTATGATCATGAAAGTGATGATGATGATGATGAACAGAATGAAGGAAGAAGAGGAGGAAAAAGAGAAGAGTTAGTGTTGTGGAGCAGTTCATTTTTAATATGTTACACATCATCTGAGCCTCACAACAACCCTGTAAGGGGAATGCTATAGATGTAGACTAAGAGATGTTAAATGACTCACTCAGAGGCACACAGCTAATAAACATCTTGGGCAGGATGGGAACCCACCCTTCTAGACTCCAAACCCAGCGCCCTCTGCTCCAGAGACTGCCTCTCTAAAATAATTGCATGCTAAACACACCAATGTGTTTTTAGTGGGAAGCCCACTTGAGGCATTTTTGTGAAGGCAACCTAATTAAGTCATAAAATTGCTTTCCATTCTTGAAGCTATATTAAGTGTCGCACTACAATTAGCCACAATAAGTTAACCACCACAAAAACAGATGCCAATATAAAAAAATTAGCACCTACAGATGAAAACTATTAACTGTGAAAGGCAAATCAAAAATACCACCTATCTGCATATGAGCAAAATGCTGTGCAGACAAAACGATCCTAAAAACTGCTAGCAATCATTGGCTTTATAAGGACAAATTATCCCAGCTATAACATGAACAACCTGCCAAAAGATTTATTGGACTTTAGTTTAGTTTTTTGTTGTTGTTATCGTATAGCAATACCTGCTATTTCACTGGCATGGGGAACTCCTAGTGTGTTCATTCTCATTAATTGATTAATCAACTCAGCTCCTGGTAAATTGAAAGCAGGGGTGGAAACAAATAGATATGATATTTTGAGAGCAAAAAAATTCTTACATTTTAAAAGATTAACTTATAAGGGGCCCCCCCCCAAAAAAAATCACTTTTTTCTAATAGTTCACCTTAAAAGAAAGAGCAACTAAAAGACTTTTGGCAGTCATTTCTGCAACCTTAAAAGAAAAAAAATCCCTGTGTTATGCCAGTTTAATTGAATTACCCAAAGACTAATGGCAACTTGAGACGAAATAAATTGGTTCACATTAACACTGAGGAAACAAGGGTGAGAAAATAGCCCAGAGGACTGTCTTTGGATTTTGTGACCATGGCCATCACTCTGCAGAAATACTAGCTAAATTGTACTCACCTGGTTTGCAAGCTGGGCAGCACTGTCCCATCATTTCTATTGCCAAGGTACCCACTGGACAAAGGAGGCAGGAGGGTTGATAACAAATTACTTGGGCATCTTGGCATTCACACATTTTGCAAGGACCATCATTCCACCTTTCTCCCTCCTACATGAGAAGAAAAGGAATGAACAATGTTATGAAAAGACTTTCAGTTCCTGCTTCATTTGCCAAGAAACTGAGATACAGATTGGGGAGTTGAGGGTAGGGGACAGTCTGAGTATTCACAGACAAATTGTTGAAAGTATACCCAGGCAAGAAGGGGGCTCTGTGGATAGAGAGCCAGGCCAGGAGATAGGAGGTCCTAGACCTAAATCTGTTCCCGGACACTTCCTAGCTGTATTAGCTTAGCTCTTTCCATTCTTCTGCCTTGGAACCAATACATGGTATTGATTCTAAGACTAAAGTTAAGAGTTATTATTTTTAAGTATATGAATATCACCCCCTAAAGTTTCTTAACTTGGGATCTACATATCTGTTACAGAGGTGGGCAGGGGTGGGGAGCAGGGAAGAGAGACAGACAGAGGGAGAAGGAGATGGGTAGACAGATGAATAGACAGAGACAGACAGATAGGAGGAGAGAAGAAAGGAGGAAAGAAAGGAACAAACGTAGAAACAAACACAATTACATTTCAATATAATTTGCTTCCTTTTATGTATTTTATTTTATGCATCTAAAAACAACATTCAGAGGAAGAGTTTATTTGTTTGGCCAGATTGCCATGGATGTCCTTGGCATAAAATCGGCTGAGAATCCCTAGTCTCAAGCCATCACGGATGACTCTTCATAAGCAAAAAGCACATGAACATGACTCTTATTCTGCTCAATTGGAGAGTACATTAAGCAGATTTTCCAGTAATAATCAAGGGGAATTTCACTGGGAAATATCTGTAGCTTTACTGGGACATTAAAGCCTCTGTGTACTTAAAATGCCTCTCTAGGTTTGATTTCTAATGTCTGATGCATGTGCCATGTGCTGTGCCAAGTGCTTTCCAATTCTGAAATACTCTGTGTGTTCAAGCAGATGATGCTAATGAAAATGTGTGTTCTGTCGCAGGATCCAGAACATTTTTTAAAATATGATTTCACTTACCCTCATAATAGCCCTGTGACAATGGATAAGTGGTAAAGGCCATGAGTAGGATATATGAGAGCAAACAGAAAGGAAGAAGAGGAAAGAATGAGGAGGTTTTTTTTAATTAGATGATGTTAAATTCTCTACTGAACCAACCAATCTGGTGTATCAGAGCTAGGTGACATTATTTGGTCTGCTAGATGGAAAATAAAAACTGTCCTGCAAACAGAAACCTTTTTAAAAATGAATTTCCAGGTGAAATGGAAGGCCATAGCCAGAGACTCCAGACTTCCCTCCTGCTTCCATTTCCCAACTATTCCATAAGTGAACTCTGCAAGCACATGTGCGTGCACACACATTCTTGTATCTCCTTAGGCAAGTTAAAACTTGACAAGATAAAAAAAAAGCATTAAATAAGCAAAGGGAAAAATAAGAAATTTCCATTTTAATAGCAAGAAGGAGTTGTGAACAAAAGAAGATGCCTAGACCTTGAATAAAGGGAATGGGTGATATCTGATGGATCCAAATCTAAACTACCCTGACTTCTCCCTAGTCCCCTGACATACTTTCAGAAAAACTGATCATACATTCAAATTTTGGGTTGCCCTAGAATGTTCATGCTATTAAATAACTGTACCCAAATTCTATGTATATGTTGAAAATTAAATTGTTGCGAAATCTGTTTAGTGTCACTCAAATTTAAGAAAGGCATCAACATAAAGTGAAAAAGCATTACTAAAAAGTTTGCAAGGAATTTAAGTTATTTTTACTCAAAGATAATATTACTTGTGACAAACATATAAACCATGAAAGATATATCATATTTCAAGGAAAATATAATAGGAAATTACTGAATTGTAATTCCCGCCATGAAAATGAATTTTTTCCTATTTTGAAGGCAAAGTAAGGTCAAAGAATATAAAATCACATGACAAAAAAGTGATACTAGTAGGATTCATGTTTATTTACAGTGTTTCTACAGAAAATATTAGGATCCTTATCTTACTAAAATGAGGGCTGAGAGTCCTATAGATATTCCAAAATTCAGTTTAAAGAATTATGGATCTCCAAAACCTTTTAAAAATAGAGGTCACACTAACACCCCCCATAATAGCACTGTAAGATAGATAGGATTGTTGTCAGAAAGGAATTAGGTGATTTGACTCAAATTTGAAAGTAAAGAGTTGTTTTTTTAAAAAAAAAAAAGTTGATCTAGAAATTAGACACTCTCGTCCCAACTTTTATCAACAAATATATCACCTTGTCAGCTCAGAGGCAACAGAAAGTGGGTTCAGCTTCAACTTTGCTGAATACTAGCTATGTGATGAGGTGAGCTACTCTGGATCCCAGTGTGGTGCAGATAAAAGAACAGGAGATTAGGAAAAGACCCAAGTTCAAACTCAAACTTGGTTCTTATGGAGCCCTCAATTTCTCTGAGTCTCAATTTCCCAATCTATAATATGGGGATGCTGAGTTAAATGATTTCCATGGTCCCTTCCAGACACTGGAATAGTATAAAAAAGGTGTTCTATCATTACTACCTTTTATTATCTTCTTAGTGAGTCAATAAAGCATTTTTCATCCTTGCAAAGTCTTAATTAATAAATCTCAAATTATGAAATGTGCTATGAAAACCTACCTAACTAGGGAAAAGGTAACATAATAGAATCAATAAATATTTGGAGAGGCTAAAATATCTTTTCTTTTTTCTTCTGTGTGATGAAATAAAACATGGTGAATAAATGTGGAAAAATAAAATTTAAATACAATTTTTTCTGTCATATAATAATCACTGTCATCTTTTAAATTAAATTTTTACTATAAATATTAGGAATAAAATCAGGTCTGCTTCATTCTTATACTCACATATTTTATATGTTCTTCATAAAGACAATGCTGACGTCTTGAAACACACTCAGGACAGCATTTTCCCTCCAAGTGAATTAATTCTTCATCCTATAGAGAAATTAACATCAAATTAAAAATTCAGTGACAAAAAAGGAAGAAGTAGATTGGTTACTTGATTGGATAAATTACTCAACAGCGGCATATTTTTTCATGATTCATTTGACTGAATTCTTGGTCCCCCTACTTCAGAGTGTTCCATTTGGCACTGTATAACCATAGTTTACACTCAGGTATTACTGGAACTGAAAATGGGGTCTGAGGTCATAAATTCATATCTCCTCTCAGTCTCCACTTCAACCTCATACATTTTCATTCATTTGAAAATGTTTATTAAGCGTCTGTGATGTAGAAGACATAGTGGTAGGCCCTAACCGTATAGACACAAAAGTTAAATGACCCCTACCCTTTAATGATTTTATAAGAAGTACCAGGATAATTAAATACAAAGGATATTCAAAGTGATTTCTACAGGTATGTACAAGTAGTAACAACTCTGGGAATCAGGAAAGGTATAGTGCAGAAGGTAGTAGCTGGCTGAAGACTTGAAAGGAATTTAGAGATACGGGAGGGAGAGCATTCCAAGCATAGTGGACAGTCTGTGCAGAGAGATAGAGGTGGGGGCAAGGGAATGCTGTATACTGGGAAAAGCTTGAAGGACAATTTAGTTAGAAAAAAAAGAGTATGTGATTCCATCTTCCAGATCACTTGGACATTATTCATTCCTCTGCTGCACCAATCCCAGATGATGAAATGGCTCATCTCCTCACAAACATCTAAGCCCTCTACTTATATTCTTTTTTTTAAACCCTTACCTTCCATCATAGAATCAATACTATGTATTGGTTCCAAGGCAGAAAAATAGTAAGGGCTAGGCGATAGGGTTAATTGACTTGCTCAAGGTAGTCACACAGAGAGGAAGTGTATGAGACTGGATTTGAACCCAGGATTCCCATATCCAGGTCTATCTAATGAGCCACTTAGCTGCCCCTTAACTGAATTCTTAATACTACCTCCTCCCATGTTTTCAGGCAGCATGTCCCTTCAATGGCCCATGTCTACTTAATTCTGAATCATTCCTTATCTACTACCTTGTTTCCCACTGCATCTCTGTTCTCTACCTTGCAAAAAAAAAAAAAAAAAAAAAAAAAAAAAAAAAAGACCTTCCCCTGATCCAAAGATCCCCACACTATATCCCTCCTCTTTTTTTATACAGTTAAGTTCCTAGAAAAAGCTATCTCGAGTTCATGTCTCACCATATAAGTCTCAATAAACGCAATTCAACAAACACCAGTGGCTCCCTATTTTTCCCTAAGACCAAACAAAAAAATTCTGTTTATCACTCCAGACTCTCCACAACCTAAGTTTTCCTGCCTTTCCAGTCTCCCTTACACACCCCTCAGTCTAGCAAGGATGGCCTCATGCTGTTCTTCACATGTGATAATTCATCTTCCAACTCTTCTTGCCTGTAGGGCAGGACTCTTTATCCACTTCCCACTTACTATATTCTACATCACTACATCCACATAGCTGCCCACATACTATATTCTAATGCCTAGAATACTCTCCTTCCTCACCTCTACATCTCAGAATCCTTCATTCCTTTTAGATGTCTCCTCAGTGTCTCCTTCAGCTATTAATACTCCCACAATCACCACCAAATCACTGTGTGATGATTCTGCAAATATCCCATATTTATCTACCTGTCAATTTACTCTATTGCAATTTTCCTAATAAAATGAAACAATTTTCACTTTTGTATTTTAATCTCCAATGCCTAGACCAGTGACCAGCATACAGATGATGCCTAATAAATGCTTATTAATTTATTGCTTAAATATGCTTAGACAGGTAGGCTAGAGTCAAGGTCAAGTTTTTAATTAATGTTAAACATTTAAACAGAAAGCCATGGGAGATTCTTTTTTTTAATTGGAAATTTTTATTTAATTAATTAATTTGGAATATTTTTCCATGCTTACATGATTCATGTTCTTTCCCTCCCCTCTGACTCCCCCCACCATAGCCGATACACAATTCCACTGGGTTTTACATGTATCATTTATCAAGACCTATTTCCATATTACTGATGATTGCACTAGAGTGATTGTTTAGAATCTACATCCCCAATCATATCCCATGGGAGATTCTTAAGGCAAAGAAAGTTGGCAACTCATTTGACATAGGGAGCTAAAGGAAAAGGACCAGGGATGGTGGTAAAGTCTTAAACTTAGGTGAGTGGAAGTATAGAACTGCCCTCATTAGAAACAGGGAAATGAAAGACAAAGATAATGATTTCTGTTCAGGGGATATTGAGTCTGGCAAGCCAATGGGACATTGAGGTGTAGATAACTGAGCAGACAGATGGTGATGTGTGACTAGTGTTCAAGAGTGCAGATTGTGTACATTTTGAAGTCATTTGATAATAAATGTTCATTAAACACAGGATGGATGATGAGTTCACCAAGAGTATTTGTTTATAAAGAGAAGAGAGGGCCCAGGACAAAACTCTGGGGTACAGACTCACATTAGGAATGGGACAGGAATGATGATCCAAAAATGGGGCATGGAGAAGGAATGGTCAGATAAGTAGAAAGAGAGCCCAGAAAGTAACATCAGGTACACTAGTGGAGTAACAGATGGTCATGAATGATGAAAGCCCTATAAACCCATTATGAGATATGTTTTTTATCCTCATCAGGGAAACTAATTAATGACCAAGGTCAAGTCTTCAGCATTGGAATAGAGCAAATTTCATAAGAAAACCTAGAAATCAAACTCATGACCTTATTCTCATTACCACTATCTTGATTTAACAACCACCATTTTTCCTGAATAGTTCAAATGCATTCACACAGTTGGGATAATAATTTAGGCCTATTATTTGATTAAGTGTTATCTCTGGATACATAATTTGGTTCTAAGTAGCACTAAGAAAGACCGAGGGATTCCTATTTGTTCTAGAAAAAACAAGCCACAGCTCTGATTCTTGTCATCCAACCACTTCAAGCTGCAGCAAGGGTCCAGAAAGATATATCTTCTTGCAGTCTACAATCAATTTAATTTCCTAGTGCTGCCATCCATCTGCATGAATCTGAGCATTCATTGAAGTCAAATGTGTAGATTTTGCTTCTTGGAGTCTTGACATATAATTGCTGGGGTGGGAAAGAAACTATTTTCTTTACTATCCATCATAATTAATGTTGACCAGAAGTGATTAAAGAGCCTTTTGCGATGGGTGATAATGTGTGCAGGAGAGCCATTCAGATATGTGTTTGCAACAGAACATTGATAAGGAACAATATACACACAACCAAAGTCTCTTTAAATAAATAAATAGAAATACTTGTAAGTTGACTGTGTCTCAATAATGGGAAGGAACATGGTTCCTGTCCCCCAAAAAGCTACTCTAGACAAAGCAGGCATGACTCCTAGAGAACACTGCCAACCCAGTGCTGGTGAGATAGGGAATTTTAAATAGGAAAGCTATTTATAGTAAGAGGGCCTGAATGCCCCAGACTACTGCGTCAAAGCCATGCAAGATGGAGTGTGGCTCCGATTACAAGAAGACTCTTCCTTGGAGTACTTGCTCTGTGAAACAAAATTCAGTCTTTTTGTTAAAAGAGGATATCTGCAGAAGAGCCTAGAATGGTCTCCCTAACCCTTCCCCATCATTTTTGACTCTTTGTCCACAAGTCACAAAGGTTTCTCCCTTTTAGAAACTCCAACTGAAAAATCAATGGCACTTCTCCAAGGGAAATTCCCTCTCTCAACTCAGGTACCTTCTTGCCCTGATCCCCACCGATCTCATTTGGTTTTGATCTATGTACAACTAGTAGTCTCTCTGAAAGTGCACAATCAATTCAACAATTCATTTGATGTTACAATATAAATATACGCTAAATAAATTCATTATATATTAATTTTATTATTGATTATTATATTTATTTTAACATAATGAAATAACTAAAATCCATAAAGGTTTACGAAGCATTTTGCAAGTATTATCTCCTTTTGTCTTTCATGACAACCCTGAGAGGTAGATGTTATTATTATCCCAATTTTGTAGATGAGGAAACTGAGGCAGGTAGTGGGGAAGTGATTTCCCCAGGGTCAGACAGTTAGTAAATATCTGAGTCTGGTTCTGAATTCAGGACTTCCTTACTCCTGGGTCAGTGCCCTATGAATTCCTATACCTAGCTGCCTCACCAGAGCTAATATAAATTAAATATAATAAAATATATAAATGTAAATAAACTATCTCAAGTGAGGAAATATTGATAAAATGCTTTGCAGCCTTAAAGCACTATAAAAATTCTAGCTATATTATTATGTACAAAAATATACAAGATAATATTGAAGGGGAGCTACCATCAGAGCAACTGGAGAGAATCAGGAGAGGCTTTACAAGAGGAGGTAGTAGCCAAGCTGAGCTCTGAACAATGAGCCATTCGATAATAGAGATATGAGCACCAGACTTTTTTTAAATTAATGTGGTTTTCCTTTCTCCCTCAGAACTTATTTTGAAAGTCAATTTAAGAACAAAAAAGGAAAGCCATCATGCTGTGATAAGGACATGGATTAGAATTGCTTACATGACTAAGGATAAAGGGGAATATTTCTAGTTTGGTAAAAACCAAAAATTGTATTTATTCTGCTTTTTTTTAATGGAAAGAAAAAATACTGAGTTATTTTTGACATTCTAGGACACAGATTCCTTATTGTTGGGAATCTCATCATAATAATTCCTATGGTGATAAAAGATAGGTTGGGCTGGTTGTTTCCACCATGATGGCCATAGCTTATTAAATGGCATCTTAGGTATCCCAACAAAACTAACATTCTGGGACTTCTCTGATCCTACAAAAGTATTTTAAATCAAGTTTTTCAAGATATTCAGGATTATTTTTGCTCTTGTAACATAAGAACTTTATAAATTAAATCCTTATCCACTTAAAAAAAAAAGTCTACCCTCCCCTCTCTTCTCGTGCCCTGTCCATCTACAGCTTGGATGAAACACAATGGATGAAACACAATGGAGGATACAAGGGAGGCAATAATCCCACTGTGTTATGCCATTTTTTGTCTAACTCAATTGTTCTTACGGAGGACACTTTGACAGAAGCTTCTGGAAATTCTGAAAACAATAAATATCAATGGAGTTGTTAATGATATTTTTTTCCTCCCAGGGGAAAAAAAATACTCATTTTTGTTCTCTCTCTGCCTCCATATGTCTGGGGCTCCTTTCCATTGTTATTGCAAGTGAGATGATGATAGGAACTGAGCTGCTTTGCCTGACTGGTAAGCATTCAGAATCACTCCACCTTGTGTTGTATTTTGTTCAGGTTTCCCATGTGACCAGATTCTCCAAGAGCTCAATGTGCTACACCAGACAGGAGTCTGGTCTAAACAAGCAGTTTTGCCTTAGTGAATGATTCCTTAGATTAGACAGGTCTGAAGAGGTTCAATAAGTCCATCCCCCTGTCCCCACATGAACCACACACAATCCTGCGTAGGTAGCTATCCATCTTTAATACTTGAAGGAAAGACCTTAGTTCCTCACCTGGGTACACTTCACAGTGGCACACTCTCCAATGTGGCAAGTAACCTGACCTCGTTTGCATGTGCAAAATTCACAAGGAGAGCTCTTCCACATTTCATCATGATACCTAAGAATCCCACCAGACAAGCAGTTTCCTGTGGATGACATGCATTTGTCACAGCACTCTTTGGGATGATGTACTTTGTGCTGACCCTAGAGTAAAAGAAAGGGAACAAAGCAGAGAGTCATTGGGCAAGAAATGGGGGTCATGGGGAGAGTCAAGATTATCAATAGTGTCAATCTGTTGCAAGGTACCAAAATTGCAGGTTACTCATTTCCCATTTCTGGCCCAAACAACACAGGCAACCTCCTCTTCATCTCGAGTTAAATATGTCAGCAAACAAGATAATGAGACTATATTGAAAACATATGATCACCTCTTAAGTAATTAACATGATTCAGGGTAAAACTGTTACTTCCCCAAAATACCTTTTCACAAGTGAGTGGAGGACACTCGTGTTTATGGCATCTGGTCTCTCCTTTGTCACATACACATGTAGTACAAGCATTTTCAGTCCACTGCTCACCATGCTGTGTGAAAGAAGAAGAAAAACATAGGCTACACACAAAAACCAGGCAAAACCCAAGAGGAGAGGGAGCTGGCTGGCAATGAGGACAGCTGCCTCCCTGAGGTGCGAAACTTGTTCTCAAAGATGAAATACCCTTTAATGTTGAGAGAACGAGGAAGGAAAAAAAGTTGTTAAATCCCTTCTTGGTAAAGATATGGAACTCTGGGTACAAAACACAGCCTATTTTGTTGGATTCTGCTGGCGCTCTAGCTAGGTTTGCAGAACTGCTTTTTCTTTTCTTCTTTAATTAATATTCTGTGTTAAAAGGAATATCTCGTGGTTCAAGGAGAGGCTACATAGTTAGAAATTAAGGGGATGTGGAAAAGTCCATTAAAATTTATATGCATGCATGTACACTCATACAAATATATGTGTGCTGAAAGACAGATCTATACATGAATATAGATGAAAGAAATAGATACCGATAGAAATAGAAACAGATAGAGATGGAGAATGGATAAATGAAGAGATAGCTGATAGCAAAATCAAAAGCGATAGATACATAGAGATGATAAGTGATAAAGAAATGATAAAGAGATACTAAATATGGATAATAGATATACATAGAAATATAGATGACAAATGGATGATAGCGATACATAAACAGATAATAGAAGCAGATACATATATAATACATACATATTTGATAGAGTCAAATGATGCAGATTCTGAAGAAAATGTCACCATATCTATTTTCCTCTCATATCTCTGAAGAGATAAAACTCATCAAAATTCCTTCTAAATATCCAAGGCATTTCTAAGGCAATATGGCACCTGCAACCCATCTCTCCAGAAGACTGACCACATTTTGACTAGAGAAAGGTGAACATAAAATGAGCTGCTTGGATAAGAGCACACCATCCTGCATGACAGTATTATAGGAATGGGGCACATTATGAATGCCCAGGAAAACCTAACACAAAATCGCTTCCCAAAGTCACAGAAGGACTTGCTGAAAATGTTAAATAGCATAGAGAATGACTAGAAGGCATGATATCAAAAACTCATTTTTTGTTTGGTGGCAAGAATTTTACTTTATTATAATAATATAGAGGCTGTGAGGTACCTGTGGCTGAATTTGGAATAGGGAAATCCTGGGGCCAGATAAGTAGCTCAGTGGATTGAGAAGCAGGCCTGGAGATGGAAGATCCTGGGTTCAAATATGTCCTGAGATACTTCCTAGCCATGTGACCCTGGGCAAGTCCCTTAACCCACATTTGCTACCCTTACCACTCTTCTACCTTGGAACCAATACACAATATTGATTCTAACACAGAAGATAAGTGCTTTAAAAAAAGGAATAAGGAAATCCTTCTGCCAATGAAGATGAGCAACTTCTCTGCAATTTAAAGTCTTTGGTAATTACCTGGAGCAATGAGAGAGTCAGTGACTATTCCAGTGATGGCAAATCTATGACACATGTGCCAGCACTGACACACGTAGCCATTTTCGATGACATGCAATGGCATGTGGCTGCATACAGAGAAGTATGGGACCGCATGCCGAGGATGAAACATTTGCTATAGTGCAGTGTAGACATTCTGTACACTATAGATGACAATTCTACCTATATTAATTTATCTATTTTGGTTTATCAAATACAGTTATATATTACAATTATACATTTTTGTTATTTAAACTATAAACATCACAAAATTATGGTTTTTTTCTCAAAGTGACACACCACCCAAGTTATGCTCAGTTTTGGGGGGGAATTTTGACACACCAAGCTCAAAAGGTTGCCCATCAACTGGACTATCCCAAGGTCATAAAGTCAGGATATGTGAGAGTGAGAGGTAGGATTTGCATCCAAGTTTTTCCAGCTCCAAGGCCAGCTCTCTACATTACTCCATGTTTGCCTCAAATTTACTTAATAAAATTTTAATGAGCCTGCTCCTGGACAACAGTAAAGTAACATTGGCATCCAGAATGACAGTAAACAAATGTTCAAAGGGAACTTCAAGACTCAATTGAAGTCATTCTACTGCCAGTCATTTTCAAAACACTTTACTTCCATACAAAGCAAAGGCATTCCTGAAATCACCTTCCTTTAAGAAGCAATTGCCAATGGGTTCATCTATCGATCCATCTCCTAGTCTGTTGCTCTGAGAGCTGGTGCCAGCCAAAAGGAAGAGGCTGGTTTTATTTTATTTATTTGAATAAATCTGTCACCTCCTAGTCAGCTAGACACCCAAGGGAATTAATATTCCTTCATTAATTTAATTCATTCAACCAAAATTTTATGAATGTCTGCTTACTAGGAACACTGAAATGGACAGAAGAAATACACTTTACACATTTCCAATTATTTCCATTACTGGTATAATAGAACCTCTATCTATTGCTGCTGCCTATTTAGAAATATTATGCATATATGTGTAAATTTATCTCTATACATATATGTGTCTATATTTCTACAGATAGTAAATAGATGTACTATTGTTCAATCATTTAAGTGTTGTACTCTTTATAACCCCATTTGGAGTCTTCTTGGCAAAGATACTGGAGTAGTTTGCTATTTATTTCTCCAGGTCATTTTACAGATGGGAAAACTGAGCCAAAAGGGATAAGTGACTTGCCCAGGGACACACAGCTAGGAAGTGTCTGAGGCCACATCTGAACTCAAGGAAATGAGTCTTGTTAACTCCAGGCCTAAAATGCTATTATCCCAGCACTAATGCCTAATATATATAATATATATATATATTATATATATTATATACATAATATATAAGAGAGAGAGATACACAAATATGTAAACACATACATACACATATATATTTAGCCCAAGTCCCAAAAGATATAAGGAAAGCAATTCATAAGGTGGTTGCTACCAGAAATATTTTATTTCCTAATTCAAAATGTGTGAGCAATAAATATCTCATCTACTAGCTCACAGAACAAGGGGCCGCATGCCAGAACATTCCTTTACATTTCTAATCCCCTGCAACTTTTTCCCCCATAAAAATGTTTCTAGGAAAGAAAAAAAAGCTGCTTCTGTAGGACTTATTAATTCTGGCAGAAAGACAGACAGGCGGGCTATGAGAAGTTAGAGGAGGTTCACAGGGAAAGTGTCAGAACACATGTCAAGCCACTGTGGAGATTATATCAAAGATTACCTGGTAGATTTTCCCAGCTGAAGAGCAAGATCTGGGAAGACACTGCGGACAACATTTCCCAGGGAAGCGAACTACTTCTTCATCCTAAACATCCAAGACAGGGAAAGAACACAGAAAAAGTTAGAAATTCACAAAGTCTTCAGTGAAGCCAAGTCAAGTCAACAAGCATTTCTTTATTAAGTACCTACCACATACCAAGCATTGTGTAAAATGGAGAGGAAAAAAAAAAGATGTTTTCTAGAAACAAGCACTATCAAAGTTAGAGAAATATGAGACTATGGTTCTTGAGCTATAAAGAAGCTCAGAGTTCATTGCACTGGTCCGTTCATTTTTTTAAACCTTTACCTTACATTTTATTGTTTATTGGTTCCAAGGCAGAAGAATGGTATGGACTAGGCCAGTGATGGCAAACCTTTTAGAGATCAAGTGCCCAAACTGTACCCTCGCCCCGCATGTGAGCCACCCTTTTACCCCTGTTAACTTGGCAATAACACTTAACTACCAAAATAGTCAGAAAAACCACTCTTTAATCAGGAATAAGGATAGGTCCATATTTGGCCACCACACAGAGTCAAACTCCTAAAAACCACACAAAGCCAAAGGCTCTGGGACTCTGGGAACCATATCCCTTCAGGAGAAAGCACCTTGCTAGATGCCAGCTCCGATACCAACTCTCTCCTGGGAGAAGACACCATGCTAGAATGAAGAGGTCCCTTATACCCTCAGGGGTCCCTTATACCCTCTAGAGAACTTGGTACAGAAAGTCTAGCCATCCCCAGGGGTATCACCTAGCCATCGTTATAACTGTTACAAAGGCAAGGGTCAAACTCAGGAACTGGCACTTAACATTTTATTATGTCCACAGAATCCCACCCACATGAGGGTCTCCAAACAGTTTTAGGTCTTTAGTTCAAACCAAAACAAGTGTGCCTGGCACTGGGGTTTCTCAAAGGGCAAGGGTAAACTGAGGCATCCAAATTTCAAGTTGACACTCCAGACAGGGGAGGGAGTAAGCAAGCACTCCTAGGCTTCTGGGAAGAGGGGCACGTCATATGAGAAATGTCCTCAGGCACAGTGGAGAGGGGGAAGAGGCATGCCAAAGGATCACCAACATGAGACTAGGCAATGGGGATTAAGTGACCTGCCCAAGGTCACAAAGCTCGGAAATATCTAAGGTCTAATTTGAACCCAAAACCTCCCTTCTCTGGGCCTGAAATAACATTCTTTAGTAGCCTGACCATTTGCTTCAGAGTTGTGAGGACTGATGGCTATACCTTGACTATACCTACAGTTAGCCTTCATGACCCAGGACACCTCCTGTCTCTAGGTCTGTCTCTTAATCCACTGAGCCACCTAGCTGCCCCCTTTAAAGAAGAGGAAGCTGTATCAAGTGTCACCTTCATTTATAAAAGTGGTTTAAAGACCTTCCATTCCCATGATCTTCTCTTTGCAAAGTTGGGAACACCACCAGTTCTTCTAAGATTTACTGGTGAGCTCAAGAGTGGGAATATAGATCCTTAATGGAGTCACTCCAGTTTTCACTTACCTTTTCCAAGGTGTACATACTTGTCGATGAATTTAGGGAGCTTGGGGGTAGCCCCTCAGGCATTTATTACCATAAAAGTAAGCTCTGATTATGAGAAAGGTGGTAGGGATGAAATTCAGGTCAAAAGCCCCTATCTAAATCATGAAATCTCAGGAATACACGTACTGCAAGAAATAAATTCTCAGAACTATTTTGCTAATACAGTTGCTAGGAGAAACCACGACAACAAAATCAAACTTAAATTCAAGTAACACCTAGTAGAATGTCATTCAAATTCAACAAATAATCATTTATTAAGCACCTACTATGTGCCAAGCATCATACTAGGTGGGGGGATTCTGGTTTGTGATATTTTTAGAGAAGGAGGAACAGGCAAGACATCAGCTTTTTAAGAGTATGAAAGGTGACTCTTCTTTCTGATTGGAAGAGGTCATGTGGTTCCATACTATCTGTGTGTATTATACAACTTCCACAGTGATATAACTTCCTCACCTCATTTCTGTTACTACTACAGGTCTGGGAAGCAAGGTACAAAGAGCTGTAAGTCTTTTCTCTGCACCTCTCTTTTAAACCCAGCACATCTCTTCCTTAAAGGGAGATAGAGGGGGCAGTTAAGTGGCTTAGTAGAGTGTCAGGTCTGCAGACAGGAGGTCCAGGGTTCAAATGACCTCAAGACACTAGCTGCGTGACCCTATGCAAGTCACTTAAACCCATTTGACTATCCCTTACCACTCTTTTGACTTAGAACTGAAACTGAGTATCAATTTTAAAACAGAGGGTAAATAAAATTAAAGAAATGAATGGGGAAAGACATTATGATAGCAGACTTAGATAAGACATTCCCAGCTTGCTTCTTATCACTCCCCACCTCCTGCCCCTGAACTATCTTTCTGAAAGTTGGTATGGGGCCAGAAATAGGGGAGGATGAGATTGTGTCCCTGGCAGTAAATCAGAAGAAATGTATCTAGAAAATTCTCTCAAGATAAATATTTAAAAACCAAAAGGAGAAAAAAGAAAAGGGATAGACTTTGTGGGCATGAAGACCCAAGGGAATCTATCTGTAAAGAAAACAATAATCAGAGCAGTCACAGAATTGGAAAGAAGCCCCACAGCCGGTGAGAAGCCCAAGGATTTTCTTTTAAAAGTGTGTCAGAAAAGAAGTTGTTTCCTTGGAACCATAGTGGGAAGACGGTGCTATCTATCTTTGCCTTTACCCAGGTTGTCTCCCATACTTGGAATGCATTCCCTACGTATAATCAATCAACAAGTACCTAGTAAACTCTTACTCAGTGCCAGGCACTGTGCTGGACCCTGATACAAGTACAAAGACAACTAAAAAATTCCTAGTCACATAGAGCTGACAACCTATTGGGGAAGATAATAAATACAAATAAAGACATAAATATAAAGTGAATAAACACAAATATATACATATATATAGTAGTTTATATATATATATATATATAGTAGTGAAATACAAAGGGGTTTGGGAGAGGTCAGTACTTTTTGGGGTGGGAAACAGGGATCATGAAGTGAAAGCTTCATATGGAAGATGATGCCAGGGCTCTGTCTTCAAGAACAGGATAGGGGCAGCTGGGTGGCTCAGTAGATTGAGAGCCAGGGGTAGAGATGGGAGGTCCTGAGTTCAAATCTTGTCTCAGATACTTCCTGGTTGTGTGACTGTGGGCAAGTCACTTAACCCCCATTGCCTAGTCCCTACTGCTCCTCCTGCCTTGGAACCAATACTTAAGTTTCTATTCCAAGACGGAAGGTAATGGTTTAAAAAAAGAAAAGGGAGAGAGAGAATTAAATAATCTTGGGAATAGATAGGTGGCCCAGGGAATTGAGAGTCAAGTCCAGAGACATGAGATCCTGAGTTCAAATTGGCCTCAGATATTTCTTTCTATGTGACCCTGGGTGAGTCATTTAACCCCATTGCCTAGCCCTTACCACTCTTCAGCCCTAAAGCCAATACACAGTACTGAGTCTAACATGGAAGATAAGGGTTTTAAAAAAAAAAAAAGAACATGGGATTTATGGAAATAGATAGTCACAGAGAGAGGAGTTGAAGTGTTTTGTGAGTAACAGAAAGGCTAGTTTGGCTGATCCCCAGAGTTGGGGGCAAGGCAGGGAGTGTGGTCAAGTAAGACTAGAAAGATAGGTTAGGACAAGGTAGTGAACATTTTTAAAAAGGTAACCAAAAAATTTCTATTTTCTCCTAGAGGCAAAAGGAAACCACTGGAATTGGGTGAGTTGGGAAGTCAAATGGTCAGATTAAGGGAAATTATTTTGGCAGTAATCCATGTGTAGTAGAGTGGGAAGAGATTTCAGCCAAAGAGACCAATTTGGAAGCCACTGTGATCATCTAGACTAGAGGTATTGAAGGACTGAACTAAAAAGGCACACGCATGAGTGAGACCCCAATGCTAGAGAAGGGAAGGCAGAAAAGGAAAGCTGAGGCAATGGATTGTATGCATGGTGAGAGAGAATAAGAAGCCAGAGTTAATGCCCAGATTACAAATCTGAACCACTAAAAGGGTAATTGCACCTTTGAAAGAGATAGGGAAGGGTTTAGAGAAGAGAGTTCTGTTTTAGGTGTGTGGAGTTTGAAGTGTCTCCTTGATATCCCAAATCTGAAAGATTTCCTCAACTCATGGGAGAGACTGGAGCTGGAGATATGAACCTTGGAGTTAAGTAAGCTCAGCTCAATCACCACACCTTATGAATTGGTCTCCTGATCCCTAAGAAGTTAGAGTCTCCTCCCTAAAATGTCATGTAGTCTCTAAGTATATATGTATTGGGGACACATGTGTTGAAGAGCATGCACTGGGCCGTGAAGGAAAAGATGGATTTCAAAGTCAACTGGAAGAAGGGAGAGAGAAAAGTTCATTCAAGTCATGGAAATTAGAGCAGGATGAGAAAAACAAACAATGAATTATAATGAGATAACAATTCACAGAGCCTTAAAGAAACATCTATTTGCCAGTGTCTCCTTAGCATTCCTTTGAATCTGGCTTCCTTAGATGGAGGGGAGAGAGAATGTTACCATATTCTCTTAACCTTGTAAAAAGATGAGTAAGAGAAAGAGGTAGGCATTGCTAGGAGTAAGGTAATCATATTAGTAAACCATGGGTGAACTCTAGCCCAGTTTGAAAGCTAAGATCAAGGTTTCACTTTTCATAATCAATCCAGGCAAATGAAAAACGTTCTTGTTTTACCCCTCAGTGATCTAGGAGAGGCAGCCTCATCTATAAGGCAGGACCCCATTAAGCTCCCTGCTTCATTTAGAGTAATCTTTACAAAGCACTTGGCACAAGTCCACGGCATACCAAACACACATGTGAATGGCAGGGAGTAAACCAAGGCCAAGAGGTAGGTGTTATCTGTCAGAACCTAAGCCTACCCACTTCTTCCCCATCCTGGTATCTAATTATTTGTCTCTTTAGTCCTGAGGGGAATTTTTCAGATGAAAGCCCTCTGGATTGGCAGATTAAGTGGACCAGTCCCAATTTTCCTTACCCTTGGCATTTTGGGGAATTCTAGGAAGACAGGTGATACTTTAAAAGAGGGGTGAGGAAGGAAGATATCATAAAGGATGAATAAGCATTAGATATTGAGAATATTCCTTAGGAGAAAAGAGTTTCTTTTTCCCATCTCAGATGAAGTGGGTTTCTTCACACATCATTGTGGGTGTTTCTGGGGTTTTTTTAAAGACTGTATCAATACTATAATCTGGATCAAATTGCTTTACCATCTCTGGGAGGGTAGAGGGAAGAAAGAAATTTTTATCTTAAAACTTTGGAAAATTTAAGTTCAAATGATTATTATATATACTTGGGGAAATAAAATCTTTTTTACAAAAATTTTACAAGACTGTATCAATACAGAAGTTCCCTACCTTTAAAAACAGGGCTTCAGCCTCAAAATCTCTGAACCCAATAGGATGAATTATTTGTTATCCAGCTCAGATATACTTTGGAAGTCTGAACCACAACAGTTAAGACTGTTTTCTACCCTTGAAACAACTTTATTGGCTTCTCAGTATTTCTTTATGCAAAATGAGATCAAATACATTGCTAATAACATTGGAGATTTTTGAGTTTCAAACACTGTACAGTATATTAGAGGTAAGAATGTTGAGAGTGTCTTTCATCATGTTAATTGATCATTTTGATTTATTAAAAAGTATACCACAGACATTTCAAGTCTAGGACTGAAGATATGAGATAATAATTGTTACTATTATTATTAGAATAATAATGATTGGAATAATCATTATTGTTGGAATAATA
This sequence comes from Gracilinanus agilis, assembly GCF_016433145.1. Taxonomy (NCBI): domain Eukaryota; kingdom Metazoa; phylum Chordata; class Mammalia; order Didelphimorphia; family Didelphidae; genus Gracilinanus; species Gracilinanus agilis. Next base: position 35,701,598 of record NC_058135.1, on the reverse strand, counting down.
ATAAGCAAGCATTTACCTAGTGTCTACTATGTGCTAGGAATTATGCTATGTGTTTTCTTTCTTTTCGTTGTTTTTTTAAACCAATATTATCTCATTTAATCCTCACAATGACCCCGCAAGGTAAGTGTTATTGTTCTCCCCATTTTACACTTGAGAAAACTGAGTGAGGCAATCAATGGTGAAATTACTTGCCCAGAGTCACACAACTAGTTAGGGCCTAAGGCTGGATTTGGCACAGGTCTTCTTGATTCTGGCTCCAGCTCTCTATCTACTATATCACCTAGCTTTTCTAATAACAGAAACTAGGTAAGTCGAATGAGCTCTTTGTTAAACTGGGTTTAGAGAACAAGATTTTAAAGCACTAGAGAGCTACTTTGGTCATAAATCTTCACCGAGTATACACAAATGTTGGCCTGCATAAACTATGCATGCAGGATGGATGAATAAGTCTTGATTTCATTTCTTTTTATCCAGGTAAAGACAGAGTTGTTTGCCACAGGTAAGATTAATCCATTCTAACCTAGTTAGGGGCAAAAAAGGAAATGCAAGCCTCAGGGGACCTGAAGTCAAGTTCAAGATCTTAAACAAATTCCCCTCATGGGTCTGGGCCTCAGTTTACTGGTCTGTAAAAATGAAGGAGCTGGACTGGAGAGTTTCTGAGGTCTTCTCCAAGTCTAATATATTACTATCCTATAAAAAGATATTTAAATTTAAAACTCCCAGTTAAGGAGCTTAACCTCTAAAGGGTCAAGTTGCACTCAAGGTTTTACATTATTCCCAAGAAAGGGAAGAGAAGAGCAGGGGGCACAATGGAGAATCAGGAAAGTCAGGAGTTTTCAACATAGTATCATTTTTCTAATCATACCTATGACTTAGGACTGAATCTTTAAAAATATTTTTATTATTTGCTTTGTTATTCTACCTTCTGCTATCTACTGTGAGAATAGCATGGAATAACACTGACGTTCTATAGGCTAGGCCAGTGGGAAACAAACTCCTATCATTTTCAGTTAGAAGCTTCTTTAAAAATCCTTACCCTGTGTCTCAGAATCAATACTAAGAATTAGATCTAAGGCAGATGAGCAATAAGAGGCAGGAAAATGAAGTTAAGTGACTTGCCTAGGATCACACAGAAGTGTCCAAGGCTAGATTTGGACCCAGGACCTCTAGGCCTGGCCCTCTATCCACTGAGCCACCCAGCTGCTCCCATGATATATCTTAATATTGGTTGAAGTGAGAAAGAGATCAGCACGTCATATATATGCCTAGAATCCCTGCTTTTTGGAGAAACTAAAGCTGGTAGATTGAGTATGAGACTTCTGAGTTGCAGTCACACAAAAGTCGAGCAGGAGTCTACACTAAATCTGGCATTAATACGGTGGGCCCTAGGGAACAAAACTATCAGGAGGACAAACCTGGCCAGAGTAGAAATGGAATAGAAACTTCCATGTTGGTCAGCAGTGGGGTTGGACCCATGGGTGGCCACTATACTTCCAGAATGGGAAAAATGGGGAACCCAGACTAAAAAAAAAAAAAAGATGGATAGATGGATGGATGGAGAGATAAAGACAGACAGGTAGGAAGGAAGGAAGGAAGGAAGAAAGGAAGGAATGGATGAGAGGGAGGGATGGAGAGAGGGATGGAGAGAGGGAGGAAAACAAATTAACGAAATTAACAACATACTATTGCTCTCAGTTGTCTCAACACCTAGTGTCCTGATGACAGTTAAGTGCAAAACACACACACACACACACACGACCCAGACCCAATGGTAACTTGCATAATTACCTCCACACATCAAAGAGTTTGAAACCTTGGGCCTAAGTCTAGAATGTGTTTAAATGGCAGAAATGTGGAGTGACTGCCCAAAAAACTGAAGGCCTACTTTAAAGAAGGACAATGAGTACCCCTACGAAGCAACTTATCTCTTTGCAGCTGGGTCCACACTGTCAGAAATAAGGAAATGTTGCACATATACCAGCTGGCAGAGTATAAACAACACCATTCAGTCATTCCAAAAGATCCATCTCCCCTGCCATTTCACATTTAGCATCTTGTTTAATTGCATTTTATCTGTCTTTGAAAATATGGCCTAATTGTCACTCCACACCACAAAAATTGATTTTGTTGTATCTGACAAAGAAATGGGCTTAGTATCAGCTGAGTGATGGCTTTCAGCCCTGTCTCTAAAGTACAGCTACATATGGTGAGATGTTAGGCAAATTCTGGGGCAATTTCTCCTGAATGTAAGGACTACGGAGTTTCTCAGAGAGGAAAAACCAACTGTGAAATACCAACTATGCCCCACTCCATTGCAATGACATCATTCGTTGCCCCAGCACCTAGAGCCTAGTACACAGTAAGTGCTTCATAAATGTTTCAATTTGACTGACTTCCTTAAAAGTTGTAAAAAATATATACATTTTGCAAAATATATTATATATGTTTAATTCAATTATATATTTATTTATTAATGATTTAATTATGTATTGTATAATACATTTAAATTATATTATAATTTATAATTATAAAATATATTTTATATTTTATTAAAAAATTAAAAAAAATAAGTTTGGGACTAGATTTTAAGTTGGAGGATCCAGGTTCAAATTACAAATATTATTTATACCCTAGGTGACTTTAAAAAAAGACACCAACTCCTTGGGCTTCAGTATTCTCATCTACAAAATGAAGATGCCAACTTTTTACATTGGGTTTTGTAACACTTACATATTAGGACGTCAGATGTTGAGACAACTTAAATCAACAGTATGTAATTAATTTCATTAATTCATTTATGTATCTCTTATCTATCTTTTTCTGTCTCTATTAACTACATGCCTATCCATCTGCCTCCCTACCTAAAGGTGTTAGACCAGATGACAACTGGCTCTAAATGTAGATCTTATAAGTCAGGAAAGAATATATTTCAAGCATTAAAGGATCTCATTGTTTCATTAGCAGCTAGATGGCACAGTGGATGGAGCACTAGGTCTGGAGTGAGGAAGATCTGAATTCAAATCCAACTTCACACTTATTAGCTGTGTGACCCTGAGCAAGTCACTTAACATCAATTTGTTTCAGTTTCCTCAACTGTAAAGTAGGTATAATAATAACACTTTACCTTAGAAAGTTTTTTTATCAAATGAGATAATATTTGTAAAAAATAGGGGCAGTTATGTAACACAGTGGATAGAAGGCCAGGCCTGGTGTCAAAAGGACCTGGGTTCAAACCTGGCCTCAGACGCTTCCTAGCTGTGTGTCCCTGGGCAAGTCACTTAACCCCAAATTATCTAGCACTTACCACTCTTCTGTCTTAGAATCAATAGATAAGGTTTTAAAATAATAATAATTTAGCAAAGTGCCTCGCACATAGCCGGTATTATAAAAATGCCTATTCTCTTCCTTCAGTGTTTAAAATGATGAGAATAATCATCTACAAAGTTTGTTTACAAATTTTCACATAGCTCACATCAAAACTGCTAGTTATCTTAATGTTAGTTATGTTGGTGTATCTTAAAGCAAGATCAAGCAGAAGACAACATCCCCAACACTGGGACATCACGCTGACCTCGGTGACTTCCTAAGCCTCTCTAATTGATTGGTTGTTCATGTATCCATCCAAAAACGAGACAGTTATTGTATAGGAGACAAATAAGAGAAGACTTACTTTGACACAAAGTAACTGTGACCTTTGATAATAAATGTTTGCCTCTATCTTCCTCATCTGTAAAATTATGGTTTTGGGGGCAGCTGGGTAGCTCAGTAGATTGAGAGCCAGGCTTAGATATGGGATGTTCTGGGTTCAAATCTGATCTCAGACACTTCCCAGCTGTGTGACCCTGGGCAAGTCACTTGACCCCCATTGCCTAGTCCTTACCACTCTTCTGCCTTGAAGCCAATACACAGTATTAACTCCAAGACTGAAGGTAAGAGTGCAAAAAAAATAAACAAACAAATAAACAAATAGAGAGAGAGAGAGAGAGAGAGAGAGAGAGAGAGAGAGAGAGAGAGAGAGAGAGAGAGATAGGTGGAATTATGGTATCACATGAGATCTTTTCTAATGACCTACTTTCTCAATATAACAATTACCACAAGATCTATTTTTGAAAGTTAAGGATAAAAGAAAGACCTCAGATTAAAGGGTCTTATTTTTATTTTTACCAACAGCATAATTTTCTTTTAAAAAAAAGAACAATCCTTAGATCTTTTCTTTAGTCATGCTGTGACCCACAAACACATTCTCAAGCGAGACTACCAAGTATCACCCCTTCTTTGTGTGACGCCCTCTTACCTGGCCACAGAGCAGCGGCTGACATTGAACAGTGAAGCACTGAGGAGTCCCGTTTCTGCATGTGCATTTAGAACACTTGTTCAGCTGCCATTCCTCACCATCCAGAAGCAAACGACCATCCAAGGAACAGGGTTCTAGAGAACACAAGCACCATGTTTTATGGGCATAATCCTGTCTCCTCCCCCATTTTCTCCTCATTCATGCAATTATTCTATTAACTCCAATGCCTACAGTTCAAATTGTGCAGCCCCAAAACAATGTTCTACCTACCTAATTCCCTTCCCTTAAGTAGCCAGAATATTAATATCTCATATATAGCAGAGGAAATAGTTTCTAAAGCACTAAGAATTTGAAAAAACTATTACAAAATTCAAAACTCTCCATTACTTTCAGAAGCATCTTTCCCTTTGGGGTCTCTCTCCCTAAGCCAGAGGACAATCATTTTCAGGGCATGGAACTGGAATGAGTGCAAATATACCACTTTCTGGATAACTTCTCAAGTTCATGGGAGGAACCTGGGATTGTAAGGAAAATGGGTGTGGATTTTCCAAAATCAGGTCTATTTTCAAAAAAGAAAGAACAAGATCTGAGTAGCTGGAAGGTCTAGGAGGAATAAGGCTAGAGGAAAAAAATCTCATCAGAGGAAATGAACAAAGCATGTGAGTGCAAAAGACAGACCTGAATCCCATGTCAGGCTCTGCCATTATTTTGCTGGATACCTAATTATGGGTAATTCATCCATGGAAGAAATAAGAAAGCAAGGGTAAATGGGACACATACATTCTATGTCATGTATGTATTCCATGTCATGTCTTAAAAAAAGAAGCTGTGAAATCAAAGCACCAGTGTCAAAAAGCCATCTGGGGAGCAGGAAGGTGGCTCAATGGATAGAAAGCCAGACCCAGAGATGGGAGGTCCTGGTAACAAATCTGGCCTTGGATACTTTGTGTGACCCTGAGCAAGTCACTTAATCCCCACTGCCTAGCCTTTCCCACTTTTATACCTTGAAAATGATACACAATACTGATTCTAAGACAAAAGGTAATATTGTTAGTTTGTTTTTTATTAAGCTATCTGAACAGAGAATGGCTACAGTCCAGACCTTTGATTTATTTGGTGCCAACCATGGCCATCAGGGCCTTATCAGAAGATATGCCTTTTGACTCTCATTATCTCTTTTTTTTAATAATAATTAAACTGTTTAATTGGTAGGAAATTAATATCATGACTTCTATGGGAATTCTGAATAAAAGTAAATATAACAGTTATTGATATTTCATGTCTGAAAAGTAGGCAGAGTATAAAGACATATATTTCTTCAAATATTTGCAAGTATTTATTTAACTAGTGGTCTGTATCAGCTGTACGAAAACAATGACTGGAGAGTCAAACCTGCCCATGGCCCATTTTTGCATGGCTCTAGACTCTCATTATATCTGAAGGAAGAATGTTCAAGAAGCCAGTACAATGGGAGGGAATTGCTTAAGGAATTGTTTAGTTGCACATTGGTTCCAGGGCTGATCCCAGAAAACTCATCTAAAGGTAAGACAATAAAGGAAGGAAAAAGCTCACTAATCCCACCGGTTCCTAAATGAAGTTCCTCAAAGAGATACTCACTGCCAGGGCCCACACATTTTGGACAGCAGGCATTTTCAGGGATGGATTCCAGTTCTTGGGGCCCACATGAAAGGTGTGGGCATGGCTTAGGGGTGCATCTAACTTCTCCATGACTACAAGAGCAGATGGTACATGGAGCAGTTGTCCACTCTGTCCCATGCTGCATGAAATGAAAAAAGAAAGAAAATTTAGTCCAAGATTATCAATTTTAAGCCAACCAACAACCAACCAAAGCCCCTTCTTGGATTAATTAATGGTTCAATTTAAATTTCTTCTTCTGGAAAAGTGGAAATCATTAAGCTTGCTCATTAGAACTAAAGAAATCAACACTGTTTCAAAGAAATCCAAAAGCAGATATTAAAAATAATTCACTTCTTCTCTTTGTACTGAATACTATGTTTCTGAAGGTCTTCCATTCCCTTTTTTCTTAAATTTATAGAAAATACTATTACTTTTAACATTTTTTAAGAACTTGCTGAATGCAAAAAACTATGATTTTTCTGTAATAGTAAGTCCTCTTGACATAAAGAATGGTATTTGCTTTTGCAATCGTCTTTCCCTCTAGGAAAAGCTAGGGAACACAGTGGACAAGTGCACTGGTCTTGCAATCAGGAAGACCTGCATTCAAATCCTGCTTTAGACATTTACTATAAGTGTAAGCCTGGGAAAGAAAGGAAGAGAGAAAGAGAGGAAGGGAGGAAGGGAGGAAGGGAGGAAGGAAGGAAGGAAAGAAGGAAGGAAGGAAGGAAGGAAGGAAGGAAGGAAGGAAGGAAGGAAGGAAGGAAGGAAGGAAGGGAGGAAGGAAGGGAGGGAGGAAGGAAGGAAGG
>NC_058135.1:35657016-35694612 GCF_016433145.1 Gracilinanus agilis | reverse complement strand
CACACACACACACACACACACACACACACACACACACACACACACACCTGCATTACCCCAAAGAGTGAAGGGAGGAAGAGCTTGCATTGGTCTGCTGGGCAGAGGGATGGGGCATGCAAAAAATGTCCTCAGGTGTGGTGGAGAGAGGGAACAGAGCAGCCCCCCCTCTGGCACACCAACATGCCACATCTTTGCCAATGTGGTCCTAGAAGCTGTTGTTCCTGGCTTGGGCAATATAGACAAGGTTGACATAGGCAGGAATAAGTAAGCATTGACCCAACATTTATACATCAGACACTTTTCCTTAGAACTACTAGTCACTTTTGCCTACTTGTGCACATAAATTTATATTTATTTTTGTACATATCCTGGTACTTCTTTTCAGATGAGATCTCTTCCTGGGAAGAGGTCATGCCATTGATGCATAGTATTTCCCCCACCTCCATGCAACAAAACGCACAGGGCAATAAGTGTTTAATGGATATTTGCTAAATTACTATCTAGCAACTTAACTTTCTTATTTTTTTCAAATATGGTACTGATTCCAAAGCCAAGCAGACCAAAAACAAGAGAAAGAAAACTATAGACAATCCCTTTAATGAACATAGACACAAAAATCTTAAATAGAATACTAGCAAAAAGACTCCAGCAAGTGATCACAAGGATTATTCACTATGATCCTGTGGGCTTTATACCAGGAATGCAAAGATGGTTCAATATCAGGAAAACCATCCACATAATTGACTGTATCAACAACCAAACCAACAGAAATCACATGGTTATCCCAACAGATGCAGAAAAAGCCTTTGACAAAATACAACACCCATTCCTATTGAAAACACTAGAAAGTATAGGAATAGAAGGACCTTTCCTAAAAATAATAAACAGTATATATTTAAAACCATCATCAAACATCATTTACAATGGGGATGAACTAGAAGTCCTCCCAATAAGAGATCAGGAGTGAAATAAGAATGCCCATTATAGACTTCCGGTTAAGATGGCGGCAGTGTAAGGAGCAGCTGCTCAATCTCTCCTGACCGAAGCATACAGAACTCCTCGAGGGGAAATAAAAATGAGTCCAGAGGAACGAAGGAACCCTACAACAGGGCGCAGCATTGAAGGTACGCAGAATCGGGGCATTTCCACACTATAAAGGGGTGAAACAGCTCTCACTAAAACGCGAGAGGAGGAAACCCCTCCCCCACCCCCTACACCTTGAACAACGCAAGGCACAAGTGGGAAAACAGGACTGAGGCAACTAGATAATCACTGGCAGCCCCGGGGCTTTACCTGTGTGCTGCAAGAGGAGGGACCCCAGGAGGCTGGGGGTGCGCACGGACTTTCCCCAAGCGTCCACATAGGTGAAGGCACCGCCTGGGGCCGGGGATAAAGGCCTCTAAAACACAGCTTCTCCCAAGCACTGAAGGCATCGCCTCAAGTGAGAATAAAGATCTCCAGCCCACTGACTTTCACTACCTTCTGGGGGGGGGGGGGTGAAGGCAGTGCCCTAAGAGCATCTATGCAGGCAAAGGCAGTGCCCTAGGCTTGAATAACGATCTCCAGCCCAGGCTTGGACCTCCAGTGAGGACCCGGTGCTGACTGGAGAGCGGCAGTGGAAGCAGCCCCAAAGAGTGCTGAAGGAACCTTGGGCAGAGGGGCAGACCGGGAACTACCAGGAGGCCTGACCCGGAGGACAAGGAGACCAGAGCCCCCCGAAGCTTGCAAGGCACAGGCAGACCCTGAGTGCAAAGACAAAGCGGGGAAAAGGGGCGGGGCTAACAATGGCCAGCAATAAGGAAGTCCAGAAGAAAAAGACTATCAAGAGAAACTCTGGAACACTGGACAACTTCTACACAGAGAAAATCCAGACAACAGAGGAGGGAAAACAAAAAATCCAAACCTCACCCCAAAAATGACAGCTGGTCACAAGCTATGGAAGAGTTTAAAAATGAAATGCTGAGGAAGATGGAAGAAATCTGGCAAGAAAATAACAGTTTAAAAGGCAGAATTTCGCATTTGGAAAGTGAGACAAGTCAACTGAAGACCAAAAATGACCAGATTGAAAAGGCAAACCAAAAAATTATAGCAGAAAACCAAAAATTATAGCAGAAAACCAAAACATTAAAGCCGAAAACCAAAACATTAAAGCCGAAAACCAGTCCTTAAAGGCTAGAATCGAACATTTAGAAACCAATGATCTCTCAAGACAAGAACAAATAAAACAAAGTCAAAAGACTGATAAAATAGAAGGAAACATGAAATATCTCAATGAGAGAGTGACAGACCAAGAAAACCGGTCTAGAAGAGACAACTTGAGAATCATTGGTCTTCCAGAAAAGGCAGAAATTAATAGAAACTTGGACTCCATACTTAAAGAAATTATTCAGCAAAATTGCCCTGAAGTTCTACAACAAGAGGGCAATATAGACATTGAAAGGATCCATAGAACACCCTCTACACTGGACCCAGAAAAGTCAACACCCAGAAATATAATAGCGAAATTGAAGAGCTTTCAAGTTAAAGAAAAAATCTTACAAGAAGCCAGAAAGAGACAATTCAAATATCAAGGAGCACCAATAAGGATCACACAGGATCTGGCAGCCTCAATGCTAAAAGACCGCAAGGCTTAGAATACAATATTCAGAAAGGCAAGAGAGCTGGGCCTTCAGCCACGAATCAACTACCCAGCGAAACTGACTATATACTTTCAGGGGAAAGTATGGGCATTCAACAAAATTGAAGAATTCCAAGTTTTTGCACAAAAGAGACTGGGACTAAATGGAAACTTTGACACTCAACCACAAATATCAAGAGAAAGATGAAAAGGTAAATAAGAAACAGAGGGAAAAGAAAGAAAACTCATAGTCTTTTAAGCTTGACTCTTTAAGGGCTTGACTCTTTAATAAGATCTAATTATCTGTATTACTAGGTGGAGAAATGCTATGTATAATTCTCTGTAGTGAACTCTATACACTATTATAATATTCACTATTATAGCAACCAGAAGAATAACTCATAGGGAGAGGACAGGATACTAAATGGTCTAAGAAGACATGGGCGGGGGGGGGGGAAGAGGAGGGGAATAGTAGGGGACACCAAGAAAAATCTGAGTAAATAAGAAAAATAAGATATTCTATTACACACAAAGAGGGCATGGGAAAGGGAGGAGATGAATAATATCATAAGAAGGAGAGGAAGAGAGCATAATCAAACCTTACTCTCAGTGTAATCAACCCGGAGAAGGAAGAGTAGCTTTATTATCCATCCGGATAAAAAACTCTATCTAACTCTACTGAGAAAGTCAGAAGGGATAAACCAAAGGGAGCAGGGGAGTGGGGGAGGCCAAAAAAGGGAGGGGAGAAGAAGGGGGAGGGAATTCACTTGGTCTTTAAAAAAAACAAAAAGAGGGGAACAACAAGGGAGGGGGCAGAAAGGGAAGTCAATCAAGGGAGGGGATAAGGGATACTGGCTCAAAGCAAACCACTGGTGTAAAAGAAAATAGTGTAATAAGAAGGAGTGGGTCTAGGGGAGGATACAAAAATGTCAGTGAATACACAACTAACAATTGTAACTCTGAATGTGAACGGGATGAACTCACTCATAAAACGGACGCAAATAGCAGAGTGGATCAGAAACCAAAATCCTACCATAGGTTGTCTACAAGAAACACATATGAGGCGGGTAGACACACACAAGTTCAAGGTTAAGGGTATGAGCAAAATCTTTTGGGCATCAAATGAGAAAAAGAAGGCAGGAGTGGCTATCATGATCTCTGACAAAACCAAAGTAAAAATAGATATGATTAAAAAAGACAGGGAAGGTCATTACATCCTAATTAAAGGCAGTATAAACAATGAGGAAATAACACTGCTCAATATATATGCACCAAGTGGCATAGCATCCAAATTCATAAAGGAGAAACTGGCAGAGATCAAGAAGGAAATAGATAGTAAAATCATAATAGTGGGAGATCTAAATATTCCTCTTTCAGATCTAGATAAATCAAACCAAAAAATAAATAAGAAAGAGGTAAGAGAGATGAATGAAGTCCTAGAAAAATTAGATTTAATGGATATGTGGACAAAAATAAATAGGGACAAAAAGGAATACACCTTCTTTTCAGCTGCACATGCTACATTCACAAAGATTGACCATGTAATAGGGCATAGAAACATTGCAAACAAATGCAAAAGAGCAGATATAATAAATGTAACCTTCTCAGATCATAACGCGATAAAAATAATAATCAGTGAGGGCACCTGGACAGGAAAATCAAAAACCAATTGGAAATTAAACAATATCATTCTCCAAAACCAATTTGTCAAAGAAGAAATCATAGAAACAATCAACAATTTCACTGAAGAGAATGACAATGATGAGACATCCTACCAAACTCTGTGGGATGCAGCCAAGGCAGTACTCAGGGGGAAATTTATATCCCTGAATGCATATATTAACAAATTAAGGAGTGCAGAGATTAATGAATTGGGCATGCAACTCAAAAAATTAGAAAGCGAGCAAATGAAAAACCCCCAGATGAAAACTAAATTAGAAATACTAAAAATTAAGGGAGAAATTAATAAAATCGAAAGTAAAAGAACTATTGAATTAATAAATAAGACTAGAAGCTGGTATTTTGAAAAAACAGATAAAATAGACAAAGTACTAGTCAATCTAATAAGAAAAAGGAAAGAAGAAAACCAAATTGACAGTATTAGAGATGAAAAGGGAGACCTCACCTATAATGAAGGGCAAATTAAGGCAATCATTAAGAACTATTTCGCCCAATTATATGGCAACAAATATAACAATTTAGAAGATATGGATGAATATTTACAAAAATATAAATTGCCTAGATTAACAGCAGAAGAAATAGAATACCTAAATAATCCCATATCAGAAATAGAAATTGAACAAGCCATCAAAGATCTCCCTAAAAAAAAAAAATCACCAGGACCTGATGGATTCACAAGTGAATTCTATCAGACATTCAAAGAGCAACTAATCCCAATACTATACAAATTATTTGATATGATAAGCAAAGAAGGAGTCCTACTAAATTCATTTGATGACACAAAAATGGTACTGATTCCAAAGCCAGGGAGACCAAAAACAGAGAAAGAAAACTATAGACCAATCTCCTTAATGAACATAGATGCAAAAATGTTAAATAGAATATTAGCAAAGAGACTCCAGCAAGTAATTAAGAAGGTCATCCACCATGATCAGGTGGGATTTATACCAGGAATGCAAGGATGGTTCAACATTAGGAAAACCATCCACATAATTGACCATATCAACAGTCTAACAAACAAAAATCACATGATTATCTCAATAGATGCTGAAAAAGCCTTTGACAAAATACAGCATCCATTCTTATTGAAAACATTGAAAAGTATAGGAATAGAAGGACCCTTCCTAAAAATAATAAACAATATCTACCTAAAACTATCAACAAGCATTATATGCAATGGGGATAAATTAGAAGCCTTCCCAATAAAATCAGGAGTGAAACAAGGATGCCCATTATCACCTCTATTATTCAATATAGTACTAGAAACACTAGCAGTAGCAATTAGAGAAGAAAAAGAAATTGAGGGTATCAAAATAGGCAATGAGGAGACTAAGCTATCACTCTTTGCAGATGATATGATGGTCTACTTAAATAATCCTAGAGAATCAACTAAGAGGCTGGTAGAAATAATCAACAACTTTAGCAAAGTGGCAGGATACAAAATAAATGCACATAAATCATCAGCATTTCTATACATTTCCAACACATTAGTACAGCAAGAGAAACACCATTTAAAATCACCCTAGACAATATAAAATACTTGGGAATCAATCTAACAAAACAAACACAGCTATTATAAGAAAACAACTACAAAACATTTTCCAAACAAATAAAACTGGACCTCAACAATTGGAAAACCATTAACTGTTCATGGGTAGGACGAGCTAACATAATAAAAATGAACATCCTACCCAAATTAATTTACCTATTTAGCGCCATACCTAACAAATTACCAAAAAAACTTCTTTACTGAATTAGGAAAAACTATAACAAATTTCATTTGGAATAACAAAAGATCAAGAATATCAAAGGAAATAAGGAAAAAAAATGTGAAGGAAGGGGGCCTAGCAGTACCAGATATCAAACTATACTATAAAGCAGCAGTCATTAAATCAATATGGTACTGGCTAAGAGATAGAAGGGAGGATCAGTGGAATAGACTTGGGGTTAATAATGTCAGCAAGACAGTGTATGATAAGCCCAAAGAGTCCAACTTTTGGGACATGAATCCACTATTTGACAAAAACTGCTGGGAAATTTGGAAAACAATATGGGAGAGATTAGGTTTAGATCAGCATCTCACACCCTACACCAAGGTAAATTCGGAATGGGTGAATGACTTGAATATAAAGAGGGAAACTAAAAACATGTTAAGTGAACACAGAATAGTATACTTGTCAGATCTCTGGGAAAGGAAAGATTTTAAAACCAAGCAAGAGTTAGAGAAAATTACAAAATGTAAATTTAATGGTTTTGATTATATTAAACTAAAAAGCTTTTGTACAAACAAAAACAATGTAGTCAAAATCAGAAGAGAAACAACAAATTGGGAAAATATCTTTATAACGAAAAACTCTGACAGGGGTCTAATCACTCAAATATACAAGGAGTTAAAGCAATTGTATAAAAAATCAAGCCATTCCCCAATTGATAAATGGGCAAGAGACATGAATAGGCAATTTTCAGGCAAAGAAATCAAAAGTATCAATAAGCACATGAGAAAGTTAGAGAAATGCAATTCAAAACAACTCTGAAGTATCACCTCACACCTAGCAGATTGACTAAAATGAAAGAAGGGGAGAGTAATGAATGTTAGAAGGGATGTGGCAAAATCGGGACATTAATGCATTGCTGGTGGAGTTGTGAACTGATACAACCATTCTGGATGGCAATTTGGAACTATGCCCAAAGGGCTATAAAAGACTGCCTGCCCTTTGATCCAGCCATACCATTGCTGGGTTTGTACCCCAAACAGATCATAAACAGACTTGTATGAAAATATTTATAGCTGCGCTTTTTGTGGTGGCAAAAAACTGGAAAATGAGGGGATGTCCTTCAATTGGGGAATGGCTGAACAAATTGTGGTATATGCGGGTGATGGAATACTATTGTGCTAAAAGGAATAATAAACTGGAGGAATTCCATGCAAATTGGAGAGACCTCCAGGAAGTGATGTAGAGCGAAAGGAGCAGAGCCAGAAGAACATTGTACACAGAGACTGATATACTATGGTAAAATCAAATGTAATGGTCTCCTGTACCAGGAGCACTGCAATGACACAAGACAGCTCTGAGGGATTTATGGTAAAGAATGCTACCCACATTCAGAGGAAGAACTGCAGGAGAGGAAACATATAAGATAAACAATTGCTTGAATGCATGGACTGAGGCAGACATGAATGGGAAATAGACCCTGAACAAGGACACTTGTTACAACCAGTGGAAATGTGCGTTGGCCATGGGTGGGGGGAGAGCGGGGGGTGAAGGGGAAAGTAGGGGCATAAAGTATGTAAACAGATTAAAAACAAACATTAATAAATGTCTAATAAAAAAAATTAAAAAAAGAATGCCCATTATCACCTCCATTATTTAACATTGTACTAGAAACTAAATAGCAGTAGCAATCAGAGAAGAAAAAGAATAGGATGAGCTAACATAAAAATGGCAATCCTACGCAAATTAATTTACTTATTCAGATACGATATCAAACTACCAAGAAAAATTTTTATTGTATAAGAAAAAAATTTAGCAAAATTCATTTGGAAGAACAAAAGATCAAGAATATCAAGGGAAATAATGGGAAAAAATGTAAAGGATGGGGGCCTAGCAGTACCAGATCTCAAACTGTACTATAAAACAGTGGTCATCAAAACAATATGGTACTGGCTAAGAGACAGAAGGGAGGATCAGTGGCATAGACTCGGGGTAAATGACCTCAGCAAGATAGTGTACAATAAACAATTGTACAATAAACAGTATGGGAAAGATTAGGTTTAGATGAGCATCTCATACCCTACACCAAGATAAATTCAGAATGGGTGAATGACTTAAATATAAAGAAGGAAATTATAAGTAAATTAGGTGAACACAGAATAGTTTATCTGTCAGATCTATGGGAAAGGAAAGATTTCAAGGCTAAGCAAGAGATAGAGAATATTACAAAATGTAAAAATGAATAATTTTGATTACATTAAATTAAAAAGGTTTTGTACAAACAAAACCAATACAACCAAAATTAGAAGAGAAGCAACAAATTGGTGGGAAATCTTTATAACAAAAACCTCTGACAAAGGTCTAATTACTCAAATTTATAAGGAGCTAAATCAATTGTACAAAAAAATTCAAGTCATTCCCCAGTTGGCAAATGGGTAAGGGACTTGAATAGGTAGTTTTCAGATAAAGAAATCAAAATTATTAATAAGCATATTTAACACATGAAAATGTGTTCTGAATCTCTTATAATTAGAGAAATGCAAATCAAAACAACTCTGAGGTATCACCTCACACCTAGAAAATTGGCTAATATGATAGCAAAGGATGTTTTGGAGGGGATGTTGGAGGGGATGTGGCAAAACTGGGACATTAATACATTGCT
This sequence comes from Gracilinanus agilis, assembly GCF_016433145.1. Lineage (NCBI taxonomy): Eukaryota > Metazoa > Chordata > Mammalia > Didelphimorphia > Didelphidae > Gracilinanus > Gracilinanus agilis. The sequence continues at coordinate 35,685,941 of NC_058135.1, read as the reverse complement.
GATGGAGTTGTGAATTGATCCAACCATTCTGGATGGCAATTTGGAACTATGCACAAAGGGCTTCAAAAGACTGCCTGCCCTTTGATCCAGCCATACCACTGCTGGGTTTATAACCCAAAGAGATAATAAGGAAAAAGGCTTATACAAAAATATTTATAGCCATGCTCTTTGTGGTGGCAAAACATTGGAAAATGAGGGGATGCACTTCAATTGGGGAACGGCTAAACAAATTATGGTATCTGTTGGTGATGGAATACTATTGTGCTATAAACAATAATGAACTGGATGAATTCCATCTGAACTGGAACAACCTCCAGGAATTGGGGGTTTTGTCTTGATATAAATGTTACCTTACAACAGTGACCAAGGGGGCAGCTGGGTAGCTCAGTAGATTGAGAGTCAGGCCTAGACACAGGAGGTCCTAGGTTCAAATCTGACCTCAGACACTTCCCAGCTGTGTGACCCTGGGCAAGTCACTTGACCCCCATTGCCTACCCTTACCACTCTTCTGCCTTGGAGCTAATACACAGTATTGACTCCAAGACAGAAGGTAAGGGTTAAAAAAAAAACAGTGACCAATACAGAAGTATGTCTTACATGAAAATACATATATAACTGAATAAAACTGCTTACCAAATCTGGGAAGGGGCAAGGAAGGGAGGGTGGGAGAGAGACAATTTGTTATCTTACAATTTTGCAAAGTGTTATGTTGAAAATTGTTATTACATATAATTGGTAAAATAAAATATCTTAAATAAACAAATGCTTGACTCAATCGCATCCTTCTTTTTTTAATAATATTTTATTTTTCCCCAATTACATGTAAAAACAATTTTTACCATTCTGTGTTTTTGAATTTTGAATTCCAAATTCTTTCTTTTCTTCCTTCCCACCCTCCCTTCTTCCTTCCCTCTTATCCTTCTCTCACTGAGACTAAGCAATTTGATAAAGATTTTAAATGTGCAATCATATAGAGCATTTTTCTAAATCAATCATTTTATGTAAGAGACCTTAAACAACAACAAAAAAGAAGTCAATCACAACCTTCTTTTAAGCTACTTTATATGCCCTTTTCTTTTCTTTTTTTATTTTGACTTAAAAAAATAAACTTTTCCTTAAATGTTGTAGAAGACTGTACATGAAACTATGTATCACTATCATTTACAGCTCACGCTTCTTTTTAAGTATACAATAATTTAGATTATTATAAATCAGCAAGACTTGGCAGAGATTCCAACAAGAGTTTCTCTACTAGCATAAAGATTTGTAATTATTTGCAAAATCATTAAAAGAGGAATTTCATGCAAAATATACTTTCTCCAGAGAATGATACTTTCTGGTCATAACCAGATACAAGCAAAATTCTTGGATTTTAAAATAACACTTTGAAAATTTAATGACAAGACACAGTTCTTAAATAAGTCAAAATCTTAAAAGTAACCATAACTAGCTTACAGCATAGGGCAAAGATAACCCCATAACTTGGTCCTAATCAGCATTATTTGGAAATAACAGCTTTAATAGATTACAACAAAACCCCACCTTTAAATCAGATCCATCAGCCATAAAGGCAATCATTAGGTCATTTGGTGAAAAAAGTGATAAATTCATCCAATCAGAAAATGTTTGCTGAATAAGTTTACAATAATGTTGGCAAATGACCATGCGTGCCCTGTGACTGGTGGAAAGTGGTATGCCCAGTCGATAAGAAAATGGTTTCCAGGATGGGCAAGGACCAAGGACTACTTCTAGGGCCTAAGGCACTACACAGACATCAATGGGTCATAGAGGCTCTTTGTCAGTAACTCCTCACGTGTCCTTTTATTTTCTTTCTTTAATTTATAGGCTCTCTCCTTTTTTTAAATTTTGATTTCATTAAAAAAAAAACAACAAATGAGTTTTCCCATGTACATTATAGAATAAAATAATATTGTACATGAAACTATAAATCTCTATCATGTACAATTTGCTTTTCCTTTTATATATAATTATAATAAATCAAAATTTATGTGATATAAATAATAAATATGTAAATAATAAATTGAACATATAACTTTTGAAGTTGTCCTTGATTTGATGCTATTCCTTCTAGACTTCTTTCTCTTTTCTTCTCATATTTTTGGGGAAGACATAATCCTACTTTCTCCTTCCTCTCATCTCCCACCTTTGTAAGTCCTTTCTCAGTCACGTAAGTCTCTGATACCATCTTTTATAATCAGCTTTATGTGTGACTATTTGATAATATGTGAAAGTCAACTTATGCCCATTTCATGTCTCTATGAGGGATCAGTAACACGGATTTTTTTTTGAGACTGTGGTATTCCATAATGTGTAGCTATATAGCATCACCAGAAGAATACTGTCAAGCAGTCAGCTCACATTTATCAAGAGCCTACTATGTACCAGTCACTAGAATACAAAGAAAGGCAAAGCACAGCACCAGCTCTCAAGATGCTTACAGTCTAATTGGGAGAAATAGCATGCAAATAACTGTGAACATCCAAGAAAAAGGATATACTGGAGGTTTTCTCAAAAGGAAAGCACTCACTAATACCAGACTGACCAGGAAAAGCTTGTAGAAGGTAAGATTTTAGCTAAGCCTTAAAGGAAACAGGGAGGAAGAGGGTAAAGAAGAGGGTAAAGAAGAGGGAGAGAGCTCCAGGTATGTGGGACAGCCAGAGAAAATGCATTCTAAAGGGATAAGAAGTGGGGAGGATTAAAATATTTTAAGACAGGGGGCAGCTGGGTAGCTCAGTGGATTGAGAGCCAGGCCTAGACACGGGAGGTCCTAGGTTCAAATCCGGCCTGAGACACTTCCCAGCTGTGTGACCCTGGGCAAGTCACTTGACCCCCATTGCCTACCCTTACCACTCTTCCACCTATAAGTCAATACACAGAAGTTAAGGGTTTAAAAAAATATTTTAAGACAAATACAACTTAACTTGGAAAAGGTGAAAGTAATAATAACACACAGATAGGAACACAGGAGGAGGGGAGAAGGCATTTGCAAGTCTATATCATCATCTGTATCTTTTTTATGTTCAAATTTTCACTTTTAAAGGGATAGAGGTGGGAACTAGACCTTTGATTATATTGATAAAGGAAACTTCAAAGTGAGGAAATTCCCTCTACCAATTTAGGAGGGGACCTTCTTTGCAACTTATAGTTTAGAGAATTGCTTAGAACATTGAGAGGCATATTGAGAGGTTAAGAAGTGACTTGCCCAGAGTGTCAGCACCAATATATGTCATATTAGTTTTTATGGTATTAACTGGCCTGGTATTATTTGGCCTCAAGTTGTGCTTTCTTAGAATCAACTAATGACCTCAGATCCTAATATTAATTCCCTAAAACTTAAGACTATTGCATGCAAATACCTTAGCATTTCACTTCATTAAAACAAAGGCTAAGGATTTCTTGTAAAAAATAATTATAGTCATTTGTAAACCATTTGTAATTCATACTAACTTTCGTCCAAAGAGATCATGAAAATTAATTATAATGGCAAATCGTTGGCAATTAACTGTCAATCACAAGGGAACTCAAGAGACATAAGTCTAAACAACATTTTCCCTACATGATAAGCCTCAGAATTATGAAAAATGAATGCATTCCACAAGGAAAAGGTACTGTTTAATGTCAAAATTATAGCAAAGATGGTGTTTGGAAGCCCACACAGAGAAGGTCAATAAGCCTGGATCCCCTGAAGGCACTGATATTAACTGTGCATGTGACCTTGAGGCATCTAAACTCCTGCCTAACTTTGTACTTTCTACCCTTTATAGAATCACACATGTCCTGCACAGTGGTGTTCAGAGAACCAATACAATTTATTCAGCACTATACTTTGAGTTCAAGGGAGACTGTACATCACAAAGTACTTTTTTGGCTTTTTTCAGTGTTTCACTAGAAATTTTCATAAGAATTTCATAAGAAAAAAAGGATTTCATTCTTTGTGAATATTAAGACAGCAGAGGGAGATGGGGAGCATGAGAAGGGAATTAGCAAATTATACAGCAATGGTTCTAAAAACACAATATCTGTGTCATCTTGGATCCATTCATACCCCTCCCCTCCCCCCGAAAAACCAGAGCTTTCACTGGATAAAAGCAACTGTAGCTAAACAATGTTCATCTCTATAGAGACTGCATGAGCTGAATTAGCTCTTGGAACATATCTAAAGGAAAGATAAAAGTATTTGCCTCACTTACTAGTATTGGGAAAAAATAACTTTCTTTGTCTAGTTTCTTACAGTTAGAAAGTTATACATCAAGAATATTAATGAGGACCAAAGGGCTTTAAAAGAATGATCCAGCCATACTATTGCTGGGATTGTAGCCCAAAGAGATAATAAGGGAAAAAACTTATACAAAAATATTCATAGTCATGCTCTTTGTGGTGGCAAAAAATTGGAAAATGAGGGAATGTTTGAACATTTGGGGAATGTTTGAACAAATTGTGGTATCTGTTGGTGATGGAATACTATTGTGCTCAAAGGAATAATGAACTGGAGGAATTTCATGTGAACTGGAATGTCCACCAGGAATTGATGCAGAGCGAAAGGAGCAGAACCAGGTGAGCATTGTACACAGAGACTGATACACTGTGGTAAAATCAAATGTAATGGACTTCTCTACTGGCAGCAATACAATGATTCAGGACAATTCTGAGGGACTTATGAGAAAGAACACTATCCACATTCAGAGAAAGAACTGTGGGAGTAGAAACACAGAAGAAAAACATATGATTGATCAGATGATTCCATGGGGATATGAGTGGGGATTTTGGCATTAAAAGATCACTCTACTGCAAATATGAATAATATGGAAATAGGTTTTGAACAATGATACACATATAACCCACTGGAGTTGTTGGTCAGCTCTGGGAGTGGGGAGCAAAGAGGGGTGGGATAAATCATGAATCATGTAAGCATAGAAAAATATTCTAAATAAATAATTTTTTAAAGAATATTAATGAAGAGCTAAAAATTCTCATATACTAAAGCATTAACTTTAAGAAGAGCAAGCCTATAGAATTCACATTCATTTCTTCCCTCACACACATAAATCCAGGCCCCCTTTTAATCTCCCAGGCAGGCAGAGAGAACAGACCACACCCAAATTCCTATATTTTAGCAGATGAGGCTACCAGGACCTGTCAGAGCTATCTTTCCAGACAAGATCTTATCTGGTGCTAGGATTAAATTAGTGCCAAGAAAAAGAGGATTAATGGCCCCATGTAGTCCTGCCTTCTAAAAGAATATGTATGCACAGGGAGCAGAGGAAAAGCAGGCCAAGATTCTTTAAGCAAACACTCTGGGGTTTGTCTCCATCACCTGCTTGGCAGTGGTGCCCCATTTCCTCCCTATTTCATTTTGGGCACCTGTCCAAAAGTTAATTTGAAGGGATAGCTGGAGATCAGTCAGGTATGAAGCAATCCTTCCAATCAAGAACATCAGAGAATTTGAAGTGGTCCTGGAGCCAGCCAAGTGGCTCAAATGTCCCCCTGACTTGTAGAAGGTGCTCATGCAAGAAAGAACTTGTCTTGATTTGACAATGTCTATTCTGAGAGCAACTGTCATCCTCAAACAAAATTTAGGTGAAATTTTCCATAAAGGAATAGCTGTATTTTCTTTTCTCTTCTTTCTTACACTTAAAAAGTATTTTTCTCCCTCTTTCCCACTCCCCAATTTAAAAGAAAATAAAAATTCCTATAATAAATATGCATGGTAGAACAAAACAAAAATGGTCATGTCCAAAGTGTATGTCTTATTCTGCATCCTGAGTCCATCCATCATCTCTCAATGGGAAATGGAAAGACTCATCACCAATCTTCTGGAATCAGAGTGAATCCTTATATTGATTGGAGATCTGAAGTCTTTTGAAGCTGTTTGTTATTTACAGTGTTGCCCTTGTGTAAAATTGTTCTTCTGATTGTGTTTGCTTCATACACAGTTTCTCTGAAACCATTTCTTTTGTCACTTCTTGGAGCAAATAGCAATGCCATTACATTTATATACTATAATATTCCCAATTAATGGTCATACATTTAATTTCTAGTTCTTTACCACCACACATACATTAAAAAAAGAGTTAAGTCCATTTCTTCACTTCCAAAAAAATCTCCTTAGGGTATTAGTCTAGTAATGGTATTACCAGGTCAAAAGGTATGCACATATTAGTATTTCCAAGGGTATAATTTCTAATTGTTTTCCAGAATGGCTGGACCAATTCTCAGTTCTTCCAAGGGTGTATCAATGTATTTGTTTTCCCACAGTTCCTCCAACATTTTCCAGCTTCCTTTTTTCCAATTTGCCAAACTAAGGGGTTATGGGATAGAATCTTAGATTTGCTTTAGCTTGCATTTGGAGATTTTTTTCCTATGATTATTGATAGTTTAGATGTCTTCCTTTGAGAACTGCCTATTCATATCCTTTGACTACTTATCTCCTAGAGCACAGGTGCCAAAGATGGCACAGAGAGCTCTCTCTGTGGGAATGAAGTTGCACTCCACCCTCACCCAGCCCCACCAGAGTTCATTACTAGAAAGGTATTGGGATTCGAGCAGAGATGCTCCCTTCTCATCCTCCCTCTGCCTGATGACATTTTTTCACCTCGCCTGCCCCTCTTCCCAGCAGCCCAATAGGAGCCCTCAGGAGGTAAGATGGGTAGCTTAGGTAGCAGAGCTAGAGGAGAACAGAGTGCTTGGGCTACTCCCCTCCCCCTCTCTACACTCGCTGGGAATATTCCTCACTTTACCTGCCCCTCTGTCAAGCAACCCAATGAGAGTGCTTCTCCCCTCCCTTGTGAGGAGTAAAGGGGGGGGCACCAAGCACTCATGGTGGGAAGGGGCACAGCATGTGGTCTCAGGGCCTGGCACTCCGTCTCTAAAAGGTTTGTCATCACTGTCCGAGAAAAGGGCTCTTCTTCTTAAAAATTTGAATTAGTTCCTTGTATATTTTGGATTTTCCTCGGTTGACTATTTCCCTTCTTTTTTACCTACACTAGTTTTTAATTATGTAAAACATATTTAATTCTATGCTATCAAAATTATCCATTTAGGGGGTAGCTGGGTGGCTCAGTGGATTGAGAGTCAGGTCCTGGGTTCAAATCTGGCCTCAAACACTTCCTGACTGTGTGACCCTGAGCAAGTCACTTAACCTCGTTGCCTAGCCATTCCCCCTCTTCTGCCTTGAAACCATTACACAGTATTGATTCCAAGATGGAAGGTAAGGGTTTTAAAAAAAAACCAAAACTATCCATTTATCTTCTGTAATCTTTTTTTTTTTTTTTGGTCATAAACTCCAGGTCATGAATACGAAAAGGAATTTCTTTCTTTCTCAGATTTTTTTATGACATGAAATTTTATATTTAAGTCATGTAGTCTTTTGGAGATAAACTTGTAATATGGAGTAGAAGTGTTGGTCTGAACCTTATTTCTGCTAATCTGTTTAGTTTTCCTAAAAATTTTGCTGAAGTAGCGAGTCTTTTACCCAGTATTTGGATTTATCAAACAGCAGGCTAGTTGGTTCATTTACTTTAGGATGGTAAGTAACAAACCTGTTCCACTCTATTAAGACTGACCTCTATTTTTTAACTGGTGCCACATTATTTGGTGTGGTTTATTCTAAGAATCAATGCTACAGGGCCACAAAAGTGGCTGTTTTCGCCTCTGAGCCCAACTTCATCCTTAAATCTGCTTTGACTGGATATGGCAACACAATCCTGTAAAATAAGTTCCATTCCAATTCACTTCATACCCATTCCCCAGTCTTCAAAATCTTGTTCCTAAGGAAAATCTCCTGCCTTGGATAACCATTTGGATATACTTAAAACAAGATGCACTCTGTTCATAGAATGTGAGTACTATTTGGAAAGAGGAGAAACTTCCTGTTATGCCAGTGGCGTGGTGAGACATAAACCAAACCCAGACATGCACTTAAGCCACTTAAAAAGACAACAGAGCAAATTTAAGTAGAAAAAGTGACAACATTTAGTAATGTCCTCTGGGGGGACGAATTTAAAGGAATAGAGAGGAAAAAGATTTGAGAATGGCCAGCACTTGAGTGATGCTAGTCCAATGACAATTTAGGTATCTTGAGTCAGAATTTTATTGACTATTAGGCAGCTATTGGGGTACAGTGGACAGAGCATGGGGCCTGGAGTTGGGAATTCCTGAGCTTAAATCCAGCTTCAGACAATGTCCCCTCAAATTCTTTCTGCTTGACAGTTAGCTCACTCACTCAGGAAAGAAGATGTTAATCTTTTCTTTGTCCCTCACACAGACTTTTTTTCTTCAGAAGAAGTTAAAACTCTCCAAGAAACTCTTCCTCCTTAAAGATATATTATCAGAACCCCGTAGTCCCTGCGAGAAGGGCATGAAACCTTACACATGTAAGACTCAGTTTCCTACCCTTTGGGTTCAATAGAAGAACCTGTACAATGGCCTAATGTACTATGTGGCTTTTTGTCCATTAGCTGCGTGGCTAGAATTTTATGCATCTTAAATAATATCTGATTGAGAGGGACAGCTGGGTAGCTCAGTAGATTGAGAGCCAGGCCTAGAGACTGGAGGTCCTAGGTTCAAATGTGGATATACATTTCCTAGCTGTGTGTCTTTGGACATGTCACTTAACCTTCATTGCCTAACCCTTACCACTCTTGAATCTTGAAACCAAAACACAGTGTTTATGCTAAGAGAGAAGGTAACGGTTTATTTGGATTTTTTAAACACCATTATCTGATTAAACATCATTAGAACTTTTTGCAGCACTCTCATCTGAGTGTGAAGGTCTTCATTCGCACCATTTAGTAATTTTCCCTCCACCACCACTGAGGCCATGTGGGCTAAGAAATGGGCCTCAGGTTTAAGCCTTTTCATTTATGTTTTTCCAACATAGGTGCAAGGAGTAGAGCCCCCACTCTGGCCCAAGATCAAGATTTGAGCTGCAAATACAACAGAAATCTACTATAGTGCCCAGAAAGGCTGGGATACAAATTCAATTAATTCCAGCTAATAGTCAATGAGGAAAAAAGCTATACCCAACCACATATTTGCATGGTAGGCAAAATATCAATATGTGCCAGTTCTCCAGTCTCCCAGAAGCAGGTCCCCAACATCCCCCACAGAGGTGACACCATCTTCAGTAGTCCAGCAATGCACCAAAACCTCAATTACACTTGAACCCTTCTTCCTTTTTTTTTAAACCCTTACTTTCCATCTTAGAATCAATACTAGGTGTTGGTTCTAAGGCAGAAGAATAAGGGCTACACAATGGAGGATGAGTGACATACAGCTAAGATGTATCAGAGTCCACATTTGAACTCAGAACTTCCCATCTCTAGGTCTAGCTGTCAATCCACTGAGCGGCCTAGGTGTCCCCAAATCCTTATTTCAATCATCATAAAATAATAACATTCTTCCTTATGAGTCATTTTCCCCATTCTATTCATATTACAAAATTCCATGGTGTTGTAGTAAATCTATATTCCTACACGTAACACACAAACTATAAGCTACATCAGACAGGTAGCATAATGGTATTGCCAAATTTCCAAGAAACATACTCCACTAAGGTCTCCTCTAGCAACACCCTCTAAAGGAATGAAAAACTGGCATCTGGAACAATTATCAAACAGTGCCTCTAGTCAAAGGCTAGGTCTTCAACTCAGTTCCTTGGGTAAATATATAATAGAATGCCTAAGTCTCGGGTTAAAGAGTAGCCTGGGGTAAACATAATGTACTATTTAGTCTATTCTCCCACCTTTACCATAATCAGAAAGTAAGGCATTAACTCAAACAACAGCCTTTCTGGACCATACTCTATTTTAATTCTTGCCCCACCATGGCTGCTTTTAGATGTAGGTGGAATCAAGTAGGCAAGAAAAATGATGACCCATATCATTACCCTTTTTTAATTTGTATAGATATCTTTTACTTTTATACCCTGCCCCTAAACATATCCCTCCCACTTCCATACTCAGAAAGCCATCCCTTATCACAAAATAAAAAAAGAGGGGAGAAAAGGCAATTCAGCAAAAATTACCCAAGATATCAACCCAATGTATACAATAATCCATACTCACAGCACCGGGACTATTTAATTCATATCCAGTCACAGATCCTTATTAGCTGTGTGACCCTAGGCAAATTATTTAACCTTTATTTGCCTCAGATTTTCATCTATAAAATGGGATGCCCTGAAAAAGGAAATGGCGAACCACTCCAATATCTTTGCCAAAACATTGTCAGACAACTAAATGATAGCAACCATACCAATAGGCCCCCACCTCTCCAAAGAAGAAAGGGAAGAAGAGATCCCCCTATTTATTTCACTAGATAGAGAATACATTTATTAAGTTTACTACCTTCCAGGAAATATGAAAATACAAATAAGCAAGAGTCCCTGACCTCAAGGAACTTACATTCAATCAGTGAAGACAACACATTAGAGATATGCTCACAACTATTGACATGGTTTAAAGATGGTCAGGAAGTGGCAGCATGGTGGATAGAGTACCCGAGGAGGTCAGAAACAGACAGGCCTCCCCCAAATGCCAAAATATTCATCCTAGCACTTTTCATAGTTGTAAAGAACTAGGAAAAAAGTAGATGTCCATCAGGTATGCAATGGCTAAAGGAACTGTGGTCATGAGTCAGTAAAATTCATTTTCCTTAGTTAAAATCTGGTGCTTGCTTTAGCAGCACGTATACTGAGTTCAAATCTAGCCTCAGAAACTAGCTAGTCACTTAACTCTCTTTTCCTCTAAAAAAAATATCATTATTTTTTAAAGATGGGCTAGGAAGTGACGTAGAAATCTAAATCCAGTTGAGATAAGACAAAAACTCTCCTAGCAGAGTCCAAAATGGTGTCTAAGTTTGTGGGAAGGTGAATGGGGAAAGAACAATGGCTGGAGATTTGGTATCATGATTTGGAGATTAGCCAGGAAGTTTTGGTTTGTCTTTTACCCATTTACACTATTGTAGTCACTTTTTTCCTGGCTCTGTTTAATTAATTCTTTATAAGTTCATATAAGTAAGTCTTCCTATGCATCTCTGAATTTCTCATGTTCATTATATCTTGTGGTTCTATAATACTCCATTGCACTCATGATAACAAGTTATTTAGCGATTCCACATCTGATAGGCATTTACTTTTTTCTAGTTCTTTACAACTATGAAAAGTGCTAGAATGAATACTTTGGCTTTTGGAGAATCCTTTCTATTTCTGACCTCCATGGGGTAAATGCCTAGTGATGAAGGTTCATACCATTTAGAGGTGATTTTTGTAAGCTCTTAGAAAGGTTCTTCTTTTATTTTGTACATTTCTATTCAAAAGGGTCTGCCTATGAAAGAATAAAAGATAAAAAACCCTGGGATGACATCCAACCTACCTCAAACATCACAGCCTCTTCCCCATTGATATTCCCAGACTACCTGCTAGCCAAGAAGATAATTCGCCTTGGAGACACTGAGAGAGAACACTAACAGAATAAACAAAACAGTATAATTCTGAAGATTTCACTCAAGAAATCTGAAAACCCAGCATGGAAATGCATGTTCTTAACTGGTATTCCATAAGTTAGACAAGGATGAAAGCTACCCTCATTGGCCTAGTAATGATTCACATTTATATAAAACCTTAAAGTTTGTAAAGTGTTTTCTGCCAACAATGTAAGGAGGCAAACACAATTATTATTATCCCCCATTCCATAGATGAGAAAACAGGTTCAAAGAAGTTGTTGGATTTGTCCACAGTGGCCCAGGTCTTAAGTAACTGGAATTTGAACATAAGTACACACTTACACACGTACACATACACATATACACACACATACACATACACACATCAAGCACTTTTTGACTATATCATGGTATCTTCATGAGCTCCATGCAAACATCTATCTCCCTTGCCAGGATGAAATATAAAATCAGAAAACAAACCAACTGCTAGAAAGCACTTACCCCATGGGTCTTCCCTTCATGGTGGCACAATCCTTTGGTTCTCAAGACACATTCTGGGCAGCACTGGTTGGCAGCTATTCGAAACACTTCTCCCTGAGAATTTTTTAAAACACTCCATTAATTTTTTAAATTTAAAAATAAAGAGACAGAATTCTTCATTGAACCTTTTGTCAGGAAATATACACTTAATCTAGTGAGATCTTTCACCAAGTAATGAAATGGGTCTTTCCTTTTCTAAGGTGAGTTACCCTCACAGAAAAAAAAATGGACTGCTTCATTAGGTTCTTCTTTTAAAAATACATAAGGGCAATATTGCTGGTCTATTGCATTTCATATTAACCTGCCCATACAATCATCATTTGTAAGCATTTATCCTGCTGCGTAAACGACATAAAGGGCAAAGAAAACAAATATGTCTTTCAAGATTAAATGGCTTGCCTCATATTCATTTATATACCCAGCTAAAAGGTAAGACAAGTAGGAAAAACGAAGGGTATCGCAAGGCTCTGCCTGAGCCCTCTTATACCTACATGGCAAAGGCCCCAAAAAATAAAAATAAAAGCAATTAGCAGGAGTACAAATTTAATTTTAAAAAATCACTTTACTGATTTTTTGGGTTTGTTTTGTTTGCTCTTTCTTCATTCCTAACGGAAAAAAAGTATTTATTACATTCATATATCACATGATTTGAATGAAGCTAAGAAAGCAAGTATGAACAGATAAAGAGTGAAATGAAAAGGACCAGAAGAACAATTCATACCATAACAACTATACCATAAAGACTAATGACTTTTAAAGACTTGAGAACTGAGAGATCAATGCAAAACCAAAGATGAACTCTGCTATTCACCTCCTAGTAAGGAGGTGATGGATTTAAGGTTTAGCGAGAGCCACATTTTTTTTATACATGGATAAAGTGGTGATGTGTTTTGTTTGACTATATACAGTATACATTTGTTGCAAGATTTTACAGATTTTTATTTTTCTAGGGAAAGGGGGGAGAAAAAATGCTTATCAACTGAAAAGTAAAATTAAAAAAAAAAGAAATAACTTTTTTTAATAGTTCTGTATTCACAAGAGACTCCTAAGTGTATCTGATTATGTGCATTACCTCACTAGTAACTAATGTCAAGTGACACTAAAATTTTGCCAAATTTATTTCCCCAGATATACAAGACATACCGATCATCTAAATTTAGATTTATTAACTTGTTGAAGGGATAAAGAGGAAATAATCCTTTTAAAACCAAATACGTATATATATATTCCCAGTGAAAAATCTAGACAGGGCTAGAAGTAAAGTTCTCGCTTCACTTGGTTATTAGTCTACCTGTCTAACTGTCTTTTTTGCTGAATCATCATTTACTTTCTCATCCCCTCCCCCAACAGTGGATATCATCCCCAAGGCTTTGTCCTGGGCTTTTTTCTATTCTATTCCTACATCCTCATCCTCTTTTTATGGCTTCATTAGCTCCCAGATTTTAATCTCTTTCCTGATGACTCTCAGATCTACATAGCCATCCCTACTTTCTCTTAAGCTCCAGTGCCTTGAGACCAATTTCTAACTGCACACATCAAACTATGTCCCATAGACAGCTCAATCTCAACAAGTTCAAAGCTAAATCTATGATTATTCCTCCCACCACCACTGGGGGGAAAAACTGAACCCTACTCTGAACAACCTGTTCTTATTGAGGATACCCCAACCTTTCAATTACCCAGAATTGCAAGCTTAGTGTGAGTCTCAGCTGCTAATTCTCCCTCAGCCCACAGTCAATCAGTGGCCACATCTAGCTCCCTAACATTCGCAATGAATAGGCAACAAGATTCCAATCAAAGTAACAGTATAAGAATACGTGATTTAAAATAAATAGTAAGATTGTTATGTGTAAAGGTTTCATAGATTAATACCAATACATAATATATGCATCTAATAGCATAGCATCTAAATATTTAAAGGAAAAAATAATTTACAAGAAGAAATTGGTGGTGAAACTTCAATTGTTGGAGATATCGATGTGCCCTTTTCAAAACTAAACAAATCTAACCAAAAGATAAAAACCTGAATAGTTACAGAAAAGCTGGATACACTAGATGTCTAGTGATTAATGAATGGGAAACACAAAGAAATATGTATATTTCATAGTTGTTCATGGTAGCTTTACAACAATTTACCATGTATGGGGGCTGATTCTATTGCACTCCTTTGTTGTATTTATGTTTTAATGTTTATTATTTAATGGTGCCAAAACGAACACTGACTGCTGTATAATTGTCAGTGAACAAGGGAAATGTCATTATTGTTACAGTTATCTATTTTTGTGTTCATCTTGTTGAATATCTGCTAAGAATTAAAATATCCATTGTTAAAAGTTTGGCTAACTTATTTAGGCAGCAGTGAATTACCCTTTGAAGACTGATTAGATATTGGCATTTATCATCAACTGTGGAAACATGAATATGGTATTTGAAAAGTAGTTACTTTAGGAAAGTTAACATTATTAAAGAATTAGTGATAACTGGAGTAGATTCAGTGTGTGAAACTGAGAGCATTCCACAAGTCTTGAAATACACAGTCTAAGAGTCTGAAGACTATAGAATAGTACCTATTATGATGAGGTTAAAAGAATCCACCAAAGATTCTATGGAATACTTAAAAATACCTAAGAAAATTCAGATAAGAGACAGTCCATGAAATTCAGTTCATAATCCTCCCTCAAAAGAGTAGAAGAGTAATAATGTTATAATCTTAATAATTAAAGATAATGGCAGAATAACTATTGAGGTATAAGTGTGAACTTTTGCCTATATAGAAAATTATGAAAAGACTTGCCATCATAATCAAAATCTTCATTTGCAAGTGATGTTGACTGCAATTTATACCTAGAGAAATGGCTGGCTTCCCTGTATTAGGTAACAGTAAGATATCAGAGAGAGATCTAAATTTGGGTCCACTATGTAGTACAATGAGATTATTCACCAATATATTAAGCAAGGTCTAGGTTCCTTGAGTTGCACAGAGAATCATCACCTGCAAGCTAGTAAAGGACAATTTGCCATGGTACCTACAGCAAAAAGTGGCTCAACATAGAAACTTTATACACAGAATTTCTCCCTCCTGGGGAAGATTCTATAGAAATCAGGTCCAAGGAACCAATAGAACAGCTAACAGGCAGACTAGCATGAGAAAGGATAAGATGGATTGCTTCATGCAAAGCAACAAAGGTCATATGTTTGAATATCTGTAAGAACTAAGGTATAAAAACACAGCAGTCACCTATTGAAAATGTTTCAAAGATTTGGAGATATTTTTCTATGGCTCTGAAGTATTGGTGTACATGGTATTTTCAGAATTTAACAGTTTCCTTCAGAACAAAAAGGAATAACCTAACAATAATTACCATCTTATTTTTTGTACAGAGGGAGAGACACTGAGTGATACTGTTGAAAAATGTTTCCTTTTGTAAAAGATGAGGCACCAGGGATGTTAAAATATAACCTAAATGGTTGTGGGTACACACACTGGGTTGAAGGAGAGACAGGACCAACCAGGATAGGGAGACCAGAGTTCACTGTTAAGCTGGTAACTGTTAAGAATGGCAGTTGGCCCAGCTCACCCAACTCACCCCTAGGCCAGGGTCTATGGAACCAGCAGGCAAGGTAAAAGTTTATACTGTTTAATTATGATTAACTAAATAAAGGTGGGATAGGGGATTCTGCACTTAAAAACCTAAAGGGCAAATCACAGGGGCAAGGGGAGGACTTGTCTACTTTAATTTGAATTGACCTAGGCCAGGCAGGACTGAAAGGAGCAGCCCTGGAATCAATTGGAAGGCTGCTTCAAACCTGGTTCCAGCCAGGTTTGACCAGCACAGTTAAAGGGCCCGAGGGTGGCTTTGAGGGTTTTCACAGTAATCCAAAGATGATCACAGGATGCCAAAAGCCAAGGTGGTCCAAGGTACCCCAAGTAGAGAGAGTGTGCTTGAGATGCTGTCCACCAGATCCCAAAACCCTTCTCTACTTGATGCAGCTCTGCAGGTCTTGTCCTCTTGTTGAAAGCCACCACCACTCAGGATCCCAGGGAATCAGGTTGCAGGGTGTCCTTAACTCTGAGATCTCCCAGGGCTAGCAACAGTTTGTGCCAACCACTAACAGAGTCTCTCTCAGAGCACACGCAACTTCCTGCTCCTTCATTCCATCTTGGAATGCTCCAGCCCTTCCTGCTAGGTCCATATAAACTATATGTAACTAATACTAAATAATGTTCCTCACAACACTTTAAAAAAAAAGAAAATGGTAGAGGACTAAGAGGCTAGAGTGACTTCAATATATCCCTAAGTGATGCTATAACAAAGGGCAACATTGACTGGGACAGCTAGGTGGCAAAATGGATAGATTATGAAATTTCCCTCTGAACTTCCTCACTCTGACTGGCCATCATATTTAGTACTTACTTGCCTAAAGGGATATACCTCATCTAAAACTCTAGGAGTTCAAGACTCATTTGAGGAAATGAAGACATGTACAACAGGCAGACACAGATATAGAAAGGCAAATAACTCCATGAAGAAAGCAAATCTGAACATCGAGATCACTGGCAACATAGACTCTGAAGCAGAACAGAACCTTTGAATCCAATTGTGCAACCTGTCTAGCTGAGACATTGCACCCCCTGGAATTTCTGAAGACTGCACAATGTGAATGAACGTCCAGGTCTTACAGTAAAAGTAATTTATGACTACCTTTACCATACATATCTCCCATGACTATTGTATTCTTAAGTTTGTCTACTCTTCCTATAGATGTTGTATGCTTTTCAGAGAGAAGGCATCCCAGGTTTATGGGGGGAATATTTTATAGCTACTGTTTCCAAAAGTGCAACAATAATAAATTTCAAAGCTGCGAAATAATCATGGTTATTGGCTGACTCTTAAAGAGAAGAATACTGGTAGAGGCTCATGATCCATGTAGCTATCTAGAGGACTACATTCCCAGAAGCTACCATCACCACCATTCAATCTGCTAACCTGCAAGAGAGAGGTGAAGAGAATCCTGAGAAGGTCTTACAAAGAAAGAAACAGAGTCAGCGTATAAACCTTAGCAATTCGGTTGCCTAATATCAAAATCTTCAAAATAGTGGTTCAAGACAAAGAACAGGCTTGGGCAGTAATCATCTTCAATTGTTTACCAGAGAGCGTGGTTATATTCCATATGGCTCTTCAATTTTAACAGGGTCTCATTCTCATCATCAAGAAAGATACTTTGTTAGTTTTAAATATAATTAACAGCCAAGGACAAAAGCCACTGTGGGTTCACCCTACCTTGAAAATCACTAATCATGGGAATTCAAATGAAATAAAATGTTAACACTGTTCCACAACATCCCCATGCAAAATGGTCAGATATTGCCTGGGACCTTGAAAGACTCTCAACCCGCAGAAAGATTTTCTAAAAAGTATTTTCAATATAAGTTGGATACCATACCTTCTCAAAGTCACACTGAGGGTTTTTGCAAACAACAGGCCTGCAAACAACAATGTCACCATGGCAACGACAATCCTGACATGAATCAGGCTTCCAAATGGTGTTATCCTGCAAAGAAGCATAAATTCTGAATTAAGAACCAATCATTCAGCGTATGGGAGCAGCAAGTCATAGAAGGGGCTGACTAAATTAAAAGGCAAAAATAAATAAATAAATCATAAGCCCTTGTGCTATCTGTTCAGCAGTAATTAACTCCCCACCAGGTCAATAAAATCAGTAATCCATCTGAAGAAAGTTGAGTCCTACAGAAGAAGAAAAAAAATCAGCAAAAACAATCAATATATCAATAAAAAGTCTGAAAATATGGGCAATATGAGACAACATGGACTTCCTAATTCTCCAAAGAGAGTAGAATTGGGCATGCATAACTTTTAACTGAGATAGAGAAAAGAGGGATTCTAAGCAATATAATTATTGATTTCCTTTCAAATGTCTCAGAATTGGATGATCAATGATATGAACAGGCACCAGTTTTTTACATTAATAAATTGACAGTGTCCTTGAGTCACTAAAAAACACAAATGAAGGAAATGTATTGTCCTTACAATTACTTTTATATATATGATACTTTCTATTGGCTTCTTTCACTGCATGGCAATCCTGCATTAAGGGTTCTAACTTGTAATCTAAAAACTTATTTGTGTTTTGATATTTTTATAACTTTCAACATATCTGTGAATTTAAAAAAATTATTCTTAGCTGGATGTGATGGCCCCTACTACCAAAAGGATGAGGTTAGAGTACCATCTGATCGTGACCATTCTAAATTTCAGAAAGACTCAAGCTGATCAGGTATCCAGAGGAAGCCATGCACTAATAGGATGAGCCCCAACAAGCAGAGGGCCACTAGACTATCTAAGGAAGGGCAAAATTGTCCATATCAGAAACAGAAGAGATCAGCTATTCCACACACTGACCAGCAGTGGGATGGGGCCCCCATTTAGCTGCTGTACTTCCAGTCTGGGTAAGATAAGGAGACAAACTCAAAAAAAATGTGAAAGGGTTCTATAGATTTTATCAGATTGTCAAAGAGATCTGTGGAACAAAAATGGTTAAGAACCTTTACCCTATATTGTTCTGACTTTATCAGCTTCTGCCTGCTTTTGTCATGTCTGTGCCAATCAGTTTTAGACTTAAGAGTTATTAAGTCCTCAGTTCAAATCCAGCCACAGTTGTTAGGCACTCTGTGCCTCAGTTTCCCCATTTGTAAAATAAAGCTATTGAAAGTACCTCTCTTCTAGAGTTGTTGTGAGGATAAAAAAATGAGATAATACTTGTACAATGTTTTATAAACCTAAAAACATTATAGAAATATTTATTTTTATTGATGATGTTGTTGCTATTGTTGATACACAATGATGAAAGCAAGGTTTAAACCCTAAATATTGTACTAAGTCATCTTGGAACAGATCACTTTAGCTCTAGCCCAGCTCTAGTGTCTAGAGAAAGGCCAAACCAAAGATGAAGGCACCAAATGAAGAAAATGGTCAGTAGGGGGAGTGAATGAGCAAGTCCAGGAGTCCTCCAGTGCCCAAAGAACAGAAGGCTAGCAGCCATCTCATCATTACACATGTATAGCTCACACTTTCTCTGCTCAGGCCAGGGTTTGAGGGAAATAAAATGAATCATGTAAACAAGCAAAAATATGTTTTTAAGTAAAATAATAAAAAAATAAATCTTAGCCCAGAATCCAAAGACAAAAGAAGCAATTTCTTTTCCCACAGCATATAGCTTTGGGAGCCTCTACCATTTTTTCTTCCACTAAATCAATAAAAAGAAATATTTAAAGCTCAAGTAATCTTTCAAATATAACTAATAAATTACATAGACTATCTCTCTAGAATTAGTTCTGCCTCCCCCACCATCCACAGAGAGAAAAAACATCTCCTGTTCCTAACTAGCATATTCTCCTTCTCCATTCTCAAATAACAATTCTTCAAAAATAATAGCAGCAGGTCTCAGGTCCAGGCAACAGCAGTACCTTAAGTATCCAGTAGGCAATAATATTCAAGCCCCGACAGGAGGGTGGGAAAGAAATGGGATTCATTTGCCACAGCAGCACTCTACCCAACACAGAAGACATTACTAGGTCCAGATATAGGAGAGCGGCCGTCTTAGGCACTTACTAGATTGTATGACCAGAGATAAGTAAGTAGTCCTCTATGGGACCATTTCCTCATTTGTAGAATGAAAAACTAGATTGATTGACCTCTAAGTTCCCTGCCACCTCTAAATCTGTAATCTTATTTAGGATGCTACAAGATTCTTTTAATGCCACAAAAAAAGATATCAATTTAAAAGAAATAGAGGTTTGTCTACAAAAATAAAAAATATACAGATTACCAGAGCACCGAATGGAGATACTAAATAAACTAATCTCAGAAAAAGAAATTGAATAAGCTCTAAAAGAAATACCAATGGAAAAATTGCCTGGCCCAAATAGATTTACAAAAGAATTCAGTTATACCTTTAAAGAATAATTTCTATCTTTGCAACACAAATTTTTCTAAAGAATTTCCTCGGTGAGACAAAGATAGTCTTAAGACATAAAAACAGGAAAGAATAAAAGAAAGAATGGATCAATGAATCTTGATTGGAAACTTTTTAATATAATTTGGGCAAGAAAAACTAGTGATTTACTTTAAAAATAATTGCATTAAAAAAACATGAAATATTGCTATAGAAAGTTCTGTTTTGAATATGTTTTTAAAGTATCAAAAATAAGGAAGAGAGAAATGAAAGATGAGAGTGGAAGTGAAAGTAAGAGTGAAATCCTTTGATCAGAGACAGAGCAAAGGGGAGAGAAAAGCAATTGAATGGAAAGAGAAATCTCAAATGTTTGGCAAATTCTTATACCATCTTCTTTTTTTTAAGGGAAAAATTTTTTTTTTTAAATAAGGGAAAAGTACAGGAAGAAAACCGTAACTGTGAATGTGAATGAGACTGTGTGCATAGAGCAGAGGAAAATAGTAGAATGGATTTAAAATGTTGTTTACAAGATACACATTTAAAACATAAAGATTCACAAAGTTAAAATAAAATCTGAACTAAAATCAATTATGCTTCAGCTGAACTCAGGCAACTATAGATGTTATAGTAAAAATATATGATAAAAAAGTGATGAAGCAGAGAAACTGCATTATGATAAAGATTCCATATATAACAAGTCAATATTAATATTTAATTTAATTCATTAATTGGCATAGTATCTAAATGCTTAAAGGAAAAACTAATCAAATTAAAATGAGAAATAGGCAGAAAAACTACAATATCTTTTAAACCTAGACAAACATAATTTTAAAAAAACAAAACACAAGAAAGAAGTTGAAGACCTGATTAGAACTTTAGATAAATTATAAGATGATGACTCTCTGGTGTACTATTAATGGGAAAAGAAAGGAGTTTATATATTTAGCAGCTACGAATAGTACCTTTAAAAATGACCATGTATCTGGGGGCAGCTGGGTAGCTCAGTGGATTGAGAGCCAGGCCTAGAGACAGGAGGTCCTAGGTTCAAATCCGGCCTCAGACACTTCCCAGCTGGGTGACCCTGGGCAAGTCACTTGACCCCCATTGCCTACCCTTACCAATCTTCCACCTATAAGTCAATACACAGAAGTTAAGGGTTTAAAAACAAAAAATAAGTAAATAAATTAAAAAAAAATGACCATGTATCGAGGCATAAAATCACATAAAGAATTAAGAGAAGCAGAAATATTAAATTCATTCTTAACCAATTAAAATCATATTCCATGAAGGGTCTTTGAGGAAAGGATTAAAATTAGTGAATAAATAATTTACTCCTAAAGAGTTGTTAGTTAAAAGAACTAATAACAGAAATGTTCATTAATGAAAATTACAATGATGAAACAACATATAAAAACTTTGAGTTTGTGGCTAAAGCAGTCCTTATGGGAAAATGTGTCTCTTTCAATGCTTTTAATTAACAAAAAAAGAGAAATTACAGATCAATGAAATGGAATTTTAAAATATATAGAAACCACAAATGTTAAAAAACAACACTTAATGGATTGAGAGCCAGGCCAAGAGACAGGAGGTCCTGAGTTCAAATCTGACGTCAGACACTAGGTGTGTGACTATGAGCAAGTCACTTAACCCTCATTGCATACCCCTTGCTATTCTTTTGCTTTGGAACCAATACTGATATGGAACCAAATTGATTCTAAAATGGAAGATGAGTGTAAAAAAAAAAAAGAAAAAAGGAAACTTCTAAAAATTATGAAAGAACATAATAAAAGAGAGCAAAAAAATCAATGATTTGATTTTTTGATAGGGAATTTAAAAACTAGGAGTTACCTATTCCAATTCAAAAAGGGAGAGAAATCTGGTTTATCAAACTGTTTGTATCAAAAATTAAAAAGGAAATTCATAATAATTAAAACCAGAAACAGCTATCAGAAATTATTTTGTCTAATAACATGAAAAAACAGCAACATATATGAAACCGATAAGTATCTACAAGAATACAAAATACTCAGATTACTAGAAAAATGAGATTATTTAAATAAGCCAATATCAGAAAAATGAATTACATAAACCATAAATGAACTCCCAAAGGAAAAAGCATATCAGATAGATTTACAAATAAATTCTATCAAACATTAGAAGAAAAAATTGATTCACCATTATATGAACTGCTTACAAAAAAAAAAAAAAAAAAAAAGATCCTTCTCTGTTCATATGATGATTCAAATATAATTTAGGTACCTAAAAGTAGGAGAAAAAGAAAATTTGGCCCAATATCACCAATATAAATCAACACAAAAATATTAAATTCAACCTTAGGAAAGAGAATGCAACAATCTATTAAAAAGCTTACATGGGGTTGGAGGGGGGTGGGGGGCAGGGCAGTTGAGTAGCTCAGTGGATTGAGAGCCAGGCCTAGAGACGGGAGGACCTAGGTTCAAATCTGGCCTCAGACATTTCCCAGCTGTGTGACCCTGGGCAAGTCACTTAACCCCCATTGCCTAGCCCTTACCACTCTCCAAGACAGAAGGTGAGGGTTTTAAAAAATAAAATAAAATAATTTTTTAAAAAAAAGTTTACATAGTATGACCAGGCAGGATTGATGGCAAGAATGAAAATTCTTGCTCTAAAGGACTGCCTCAATCTAAGGAAACTTGTAAATATAAGAGAACATATTAATAGCAAAAATAATGTAAACCACATGTCAAAAAACGCTTGACAAAATCCAACATCTATTATTATTTTTTAAATATATGAGAAAAGGGGAAAAGACTTTCCTTTATCTAGTCTGTAGTATCTATATAAAATCAAAAGTCAACATTATACATAATGGAGGAGAGCTATCATCCCTTCTAATAAATTCAGCAAGGAGATACATTATCACTTGCAATTTAACATAATAGTAGAAATGCTAGCTGAAACATTAAGAAAAGAAAAAAATCAAGGGAATAAACATAAGCAAAGAAGGGGAAGAAGCTCACTTAGATCTCATAGTCTTGCTGACTATCTAGAGAAACTGAAGTCAAATAAAAAATTATTAATTAAAAAGTAATAAATTCAGTAAAGCTGCAAGATAAAGATGCATATGTGATTATGCATCTTTATTCATATGTGATTAACTTTTCTATATATTGCCCCCCCAAAAAAAGAGAAAAAAAAAAGAAATTCCATTCAAAAGAACTATTATCTAACAAGACACACGGGAACTATTTTAATACAAAACACTCTTTACAGAAATAAATAGATTTTAAATAATTAGAGAACCATTAATCATGAGTAGATTTAGCCAATATAATAAAAATGAAAGTGATACCTAGATTAATTTAGTCATAATGACAAAATTCATCTAAAGAAACAGAAAAATCAGAAATCTTAAGGGAAATAATGGAGGAAAAGTGTTCAGAAGAAAAGGAGCCTAGCAGTATCAAATCTCAAACAATACTAATCAAAATTAACTGGTAGTAGATGAAAAAAATTTCATAGAAAGCCTGATTAGAAAACCAGGTACACTAAATAAGAACCATACTAACAAAGTAGAATACTATTCAATAAACCTAAATGCTCCAGCTACTGGGGTAAAGAATCCCTATTTGATAAACACTGGTAGGGGAAAATGGAAAATAATCTGGCAGAAATTATGGTCAGACCAACACTTAGAACCATATTCCAAGTTAAGTTTCAAATGGACACATGACTTAGATATAAACGGTCACATCATAAACAAATTAGAGAAGTAAGGAAGGAAATAACTTTTAGGATATGGATACAAGGGTGGAGAGGATCACAGAAAGCTAAAAAGTGTTTTCAGGGATGCTAGTGGCTCAGTGGATTGAGAAACAGACCCAGAGAAGGGAGGTCCCGATTTCGAAGCTGGCCTCAGACACTTCCTAGCTATATGACACTGGCCAAGACACTTAACCCTCATGGCCTAGCCCTTACCTCTTTCCTGCTTGGAACTAATACATAATATTGATTCTAAGCCAGAAGGTAAGGAGTTGGTTTTTTTTAGCATTTACATAAACCACAGCAGTTAAAAATAATAAAAATGGATAAGAAATCTTTACAGAAAAAATTTTACAGTAAGTTTTGATAAAGGTCTATGTGAAAGATCTATAAACAAAAGCATTTCCCAATTGATAAATGGTCAAGGGAATCAAAGAGGCATTTTTCTAAGGAAATCTAAGTTATCGATAACTGGGGTGGGGGTGTACTCCAAATCAGTAATAGTAAGAAAAATGCAAATTAAAGTGACATTTGAGTTCTACTTTCTGCTTATCAGATTGGCAAAACTGACCCTCCTCCCAAAAAATGAAAATTACAAATATTAGAGGACTATGGGAAGACAGACCCACTGATGTATTGTGAGTGCAGCTATGAATTATTTGATCTAGTGATTCTAGAAAGCAGTACCCAAAATTAAGTAAACTGTACATACCTTCTGATCCAGTTACACCAGGGAACTAGTTATACTCCACAGAGATCAAAGAAAAAGAAAAAGGGTGCATATACACAAACATATTTATAACAGCTCTTTCTCTGGTGTCAAAGAACTTGAAACTAAGGATATGTCTATCCATTGGAGAATGGAATGATAGAACAATTTATGATATATGAAAGTAATGTAATAATATTATGGTGTTTAATATAAGAAATAATGAATGCTATAAATAGCAATAAAAGAAGAAAAAGAAATTAAAGAAAACAGAATGGGTAAAGAGGTAATAAAACTATTTCTGTTTGCAGATGACATGATAGTATATGTGAAATATCTTAGTTGAAATAATCAATAATTTTATCAAAGTTGCAGGATATAAAATAAACTCATATAAATCAGAAGCATTTTTATATATTACTAAGAAAGCCCTGTAAGAAGAGATAGAAATAGATACTCCATTTAAAACAACAAGCCCAAGAACTACATGAATATAATCATAAAACACTCTTTACACAAATAATGTCAGTTCTAAATAATTGGAGAAATATTAATTGATCATAGATGGACAGAGCCAATATAATTAAAATGACAATCCTAACTTAACTAATCTACTTATTCAATGCCATCCAAATTAACTTACCAAAACATTATTTTAACAAGTTAGAAAAAATAACAAAATTTACTCAACAAAAGGCCAAAAATATCAAAAGAATTAATGAAAATATAGAATAAACATGTTATTTATATGTATAAATATATAAAAATTTTATATATAATAAAAATATATAAAGGAAGGAAGCAGTACCAGATTTAAAATTGAATTATAAGGCAGTAATTATCAAAACTATCTGGTACTAGCTAAGAAAAAGAAAAATATATCAGTAGAACAGAGCAGACATACAGTAAATAGCAGTAAAAGGTTATAGTGACCTTACATAGTGACAAAAGCATAGGTCCAGCTTGTGGATCTAAGAAATCGATATTTGGTAAAAATCGTTGGGACAACTGGAAAGTGGTTTGGCAGTAATTAGGTATAAACCAATATCTAACACCATTCACTAAGATAAGATCAAAATGGATATATAATCTAGACATAAAAGAGGATATCATAAATAAATTAGCACAAAGAATATATTATCTATCAAACTTATGGATAGGAAAGAAATTTATGATTCAACAAGAGATGGAGAGCATTATAAGATATAAAATGGATAATTTGAGTACATTAAATTGAAAATATTTGCAGAGACTGATTCATTATGGCACAATTAAATGTAATAGACTTTTCTACTAGCAGCAATGCAATGATCCAGAACAATCCAGAGGAACTTATGAGAAAGAACGCTATCCACATCCAGAGAAAGAACTGTGGGTGTGGAAATGCAGAAGAAAAACATATGATCAACCACGTGGTTCAATTGGGATATGATTAGGGTATTGGTGTTAAAAGATTGCAAATATGAATAATATGTAAATAGGTTTTGAAGAATGATACATGTATAACCCAGTGGAAGATCATGTAACCCTGGAAAAATATTCTAAATAAATAAATATTTTTAAAAGAAAACAGCTGAACAAATAAAGAAAATGTTGCCAAAATTAGAAGAAAAATAGAAAATTAGAAGGAAATTTTTATAAATTGCCTCTCAGATAGAGGTCTCTTATCTAAAATATATGGAGAACTTCGTTAAGTTTATAAGAGTAAAAGTCATTCTCCATTTGATAAATGGGCAAAAGATATAAATAGACAATATTCAGATGAAGAAATCAAAGCCATATATAGGTATATGAAAAAATGTTCTAACTCACTACTGATTAGAAAAGTGCAAACCAAAGCAATTCTAAGATATCATTTCAAATCTATCAGATTGGCTAAAATGAAAAAAGGACAAAATGACATGTTACAGGGGATGTGGAAAAATGAGGACACTAATATACTATTGGTGGAGCTATGAACCATTTTGGAGAGAAATCTGGAATTAAAACCAAAGAATTCTAAAACTGTGTATACCCTTAAACCTAGAAATACCACAACTGGGTCTGTTTCCCAAGGAGATCAGGGAAAAAAGAAAACAACATATATGTTCCAAAATATTTATACAAGCTCTCTTTATAGTAGCAAAGAATTGGACATTGAAGGAATGACCATCAATTGGGAAAATGCTAAACAAATTATGGTATATGATTGTGATGGAATACAACTACGCCATAAGAAACAATAAGCAGGCTAATTTTTTTAAAAAATGGAAAGAACTCAATAAAAATAATAATTAGTAAGGGCACCTGGACAGGCAAATCAAAAACTAATTGGAAATTAAATAATATGATTCTCCAAAACCAATTAGTCAAAGAAGAAATCATAGAAACAATCAACAATTTCATTGAAGAGAATGACAATGGTGAGACATCCTACCAAACTCTGTGGGATGCAGCCAAGGCAGTACTCAGGGGAAAATTTATATCCTTGAGTGCATATATTAACAAATTAGGGAGGGCAGAGATTAATGAATTGAGCATGCAACTGAAAAAATTAGAAAGCGAACAAATTAAAAATCCCCAGACAAAAACCAAATTAGAAATACTAAAAATCAAGGGAGAAATTAATAAAATCGAAAGTAAAAGAACTATTGAATTAATAAATAAGACTAGAAGCTGGTATTTTGAAAAAACAGATAAAATAGACAAAGTACTGGTCAATCTAATAAAAAAAAGGAAAGAAGAAAACCAAATTGACAGTATCAAAGATGAAAAGGGAGACCTCACCTCTAATGAAGGGGAAATTAAGGCAATCATTAAAAACTATTTCGCCCAATTATATGGAAATAAATATAACAATTTAGGAGATATGAATGAATATTTACAAAAATATAAATTTCCTAGATTAACAGCAGAAGAAATAGAATTCCTAAATAATCCCATATGAGAAAAAGAAATTGAACAAGCCATCAAAGAACTCCCTAAGAAAAAATCACCAGGGCCTGATGGATTCACAAGGGAATTCTATCAGACATTCAAAGAGCAACTAATCCCAATACTATACAAATTATTTGATATGATAAGCAAAGAAGGAGTCCTACCAAATTCCTTTTATGACACAAATATGGTACTGTTTCCAAAGCCAGAGAGATCAAAAACAGAGAAAAAATACTACAGACCAATCTCGGTAATGAACATAGATGCAAAAATCTTAAATAGAATACTAGCAAAGAGACTCCAGCAAGTAATTAAGAAGATCATCCACCATGATCAGGTAGGATTTATACCAGGAATGCAAGGATGGTTCAACATTAGGAAAACCATCCACATAATAGACCATATCAATAGTCTAACAAACAAAAATCACATGATTATCTCAATAGATGCTTAAAAAGCCTTTTACAAAATACAGCATTCATTCCTATTGAAAACACTGAAAAGTATAGGAATAGAAGGACCTTTCCTAAAAACAATAAACAGTATATACCTAAAACCATCAACAAGCATCATATGCAATGGGGATAAAATAGAAGCCTTCCTAATAAGATCAGGAATGAAAACCTCTATTATTTAACATTGTACTAGAAACACTAGCAGTTGCAATTAGAGAAGAAAAAGAAATTGAAGGTATCAAAATAGGCAAGGAGGAGACTAAGCTATCACTCTTTGCAGATGATATGATGGTATACTTAAAAAATCCTGGAGAATCAACTAAGAAGCTTGTAGAAATAATCAACAACTTTAGCAAAGTGGCAGGATACAAAATAAATGCACATAAATCATCAGCATTTCTATACATTTCCAACACATTAGAGCAGCAAGAGGTAGAAAGAGAAACACCATTTAAAATCACCCTAGACAATATAAAATACTTGGGAATCTATCTACCAAAACAAACACAGCAATTATACGAAAACAAATACAAAACACTTTCCAAACAAATAAAACCGAATCTAAACAATTGGAAAGCCATTGATTGCTCATGGGCAGGACGAGCTAACAGAATAAAAATGACCATTCTACCCAAATTAATTTACCTATTTAGCGCCATACCTATCAAACTATTAAAAAACTTCCTTACTGAATTAGAAAAAACTATAACAAATTTCATTTGGAATAACAAAAGATCAAAAATATCAAGGGAAATAATGAAAAAAATGTGAAGGAAGGGGGCCTAGCAGTACCAGATATTAAACTATACTATAAAGCAGCAGTCATCAAAACAATATGGTACTGGCTAAGAGAGAGAAGGGAGGATCAGTGGAATAGACTTGGGGTAAATGACATCAGCAAGACAGTGTATGATAAGCCCAAAGAGCCCAACTTTTGGGGCATGAATCCACTATTTGACAAAAACTGCTGGGAAATTTGGAAAACAATATGGGAGAGATTAGGATTAGATCAACACCTCATACCCTACACCAAGATAAATTCAGAATGGGTGAATGATTTGAATATAAAGAGGGAAACTATAAACATGTTAAGTGAACACAGAATAGTATACTTGTCAGATCTCTGG
>NC_058135.1:35632415-35656667 GCF_016433145.1 Gracilinanus agilis | reverse complement strand
AGCAAGAAGTAGAAAGAGAAACACCATTTAAAATCACCCTAGACAATATAAAATACTTGGGAATCTATCTACCAAAACAAACACAGCAATTATACGAAAACAAATACAAAACACTTTCCAAACAAATAAAACCGAATCTAAACAATTGGAAAGCCATTGATTGCTCATGGGCAGGACGAGCTAACAGAATAAAAATGACCATTCTACCCAAATTAATTTACCTATTTAGCGCCATACCTATCAAACTATTAAAAAACTTCCTTACTGAATTAGAAAAAACTATAACAAATTTCATTTGGAATAACAAAAGATCAAAAATATCAAGGGAAATAATGAAAAAAATGTGAAGGAAGGGGGCCTAGCAGTACCAGATATTAAACTATACTATAAAGCAGCAGTCATCAAAACAATATGGTACTGGCTAAGAGAGAGAAGGGAGGATCAGTGGAATAGACTTGGGGTAAATGACATCAGCAAGACAGTGTATGATAAGCCCAAAGAGCCCAACTTTTGGGGCATGAATCCACTATTTGACAAAAACTGCTGGGAAATTTGGAAAACAATATGGGAGAGATTAGGATTAGATCAACACCTCATACCCTACACCAAGATAAATTCAGAATGGGTGAATGATTTGAATATAAAGAGGGAAACTATAAACATGTTAAGTGAACACAGAATAGTATACTTGTCAGATCTCTGGGAAAGGAAAGACTTTAAAACCAAGCAAGAGTTAGAGAAAATTACAAAATGTAAATTTAATGGTTTTGATTATATTAAACTAAAAAGCTTTTGTACAAACAAAAACAATGTAGTCAAAATCAGAAGGGAAACAACAAATTGGGAAAAAAATCTTTATAACAAAAAACTCTGATAGGGGTCTAATTACTCAAATAAAAAAGGAGTTAAATCAATTATATAAAAAAATCAAGCCATTCCCCAATTGATAAATGGGCAAGAGACATGAATAGGCAATTTTCAGGTAAAGAAATCAAAAGTATCAATAAGCACATGAGAAAGTGTTCTAAATCTCTAATAATTAGAGAAATGCAAATCAAAACAACTCTGAGGTACCACCTCACACCTAGCAGATTAGCTAAAATAAAAGAAGGGGAGAGTAATGAATGCTGGAGGGGATGTGGCAAAATTGGGACATTAATGCATTGCTGGTGGAGTTGTGAACTGATACAACCATTCTGGATGGCAATTTGGAACTATGCTCAAAGTGCTATAAAAGATTGCCTGCCCTTTGATCCAGCCATACCATTGTTGGGATTGTACCCCAAAGAGATCATAAATAAACAGACTTGTACGAAAATATTTATAGCTGTGCTTTTTGTGGTGGCAAAAA
Organism: Gracilinanus agilis; assembly: GCF_016433145.1. Taxonomy (NCBI): domain Eukaryota; kingdom Metazoa; phylum Chordata; class Mammalia; order Didelphimorphia; family Didelphidae; genus Gracilinanus; species Gracilinanus agilis. Next base: position 35,655,316 of record NC_058135.1, on the reverse strand, counting down.
ACTGGAAAAGGAGGGCATGTCCTTCAATTGCAGAATGGCTGAACAAATTGTGGTATATGCTGGTGATGGAATACTACTGTGCTAAAAGGAATAATAAACTGGAGGAGTTCCATGTGAACTGGAGAGACCTCCAGGAAGTGATGCAGAGCGAAAGGAGCAGAGCCAGAAGAACATTGTACACAGAGACTGATATACTGTGGTAAAATCGAATGTAATGGACTTCTGTACCAGCAGAAAGCAATGACACAGGACAGTTCTGAGGGATTTATGGTAAAGAACGGTACCCACATTCAGAGGAAGGACTGCAGGAGAGGAAACATATAAGAAAAACAGCTGCTTGAACACATGGGTTGGGGAGGACATGATTGGGGATGTAGACTCGAAACTACCACACCAATGCAACTATCAACAATTTGGAAATAGGCCCTGAACAAGGACACATGTTAAAACCAGGGGAAATGTGCATCGACCATGGGTGGGAGGAGTGCGGGGGGTGAAGGGGAAAGTAGGAGCATGAATCATGTAACCATGTTAAAAATGAATATTAATAAATGTTTAAAGAATGGAAAGAACTACACAACATAATGAACAATGAACAAAAAAAAGTAAAATCAAGAGTATATCATATACAGTTACAGAATCACTATTGGAAGAATAAATTATGAATGTTACCTCTAGAGAGTGAACTGAAAGGTAGAAATATGAAAGACTTAATTTGTATGAACTTGTCTGTCTCCTGGATACCTTCTGTAATATGAAGGCTGGAAGGGGCTGGGACACTTATGAATAAATTCTATTAATAATTAAATTAAAAACAAAAAAGAAAGAATGAAAAACATGGTTTCAAAGAATTCTGGAGAGAACAAAACTGAGCCAGAGAAAACTGCGCAAAACTAGGAGATAAATACTATAAGACCATTGTAAAAAATAAACAATTTTAAAAGTCTTAAGACCTCTAACCATTTCAGTGACCAATCATGCTTCCAAAGGACTGATTAAAAAGAAAGCTAGCCACCTCCTGTCTGAAATATCAGAATAAATAGATACAAAGAACTGGACACAGTCAATGTGGGAATTTGTTTTGACTACTCGTATTTGTTGCAAGAGTTTCAGGGGTTTTTGAACCGCTGAGGGAAGGAGGGGAGGGGAGGAGAAAAAAATAAATATTTATAGCTGAGGTGGGGGTATATTTAGTTTATAAAAGAAAAGCATTCAAATGCGCCAAGTCACAAATTATTAGAGAAATACAAATAAAGCGATTCTGAGATTCTATCTCATACAATTAGATGACAAATCTAGATGACAAATAATAAAAACAATAATTTTTGGAAGGACTTAAGGAAAATTGGCATGCAATTGCACTGTTGGCAGAGCTGTAGACTATCCAGATATTCAGTAATTTGCCATATTTCTCCAGTCATTAAATTGGAAATACCTAGTAATTCCCAGTATCAAATAAGATCTTACAATAAAATCAAAGAAAAAGATCAGAGAAAGAAGTCAAAGAATAAAGAAAAGACTCACATATTCAAAACTACTTATAATTATTTCTGTAGTAACAAAAAACTATAAACTAAAGGAGTGCAAAAAACTAAGGAATGACTAAAATTATTGTATATGAATGTGATGGAAGTTTGTTGCATCATAATAACAAAAGGATGGTTTCAGAGAAACCAGAGAAGACTTTGTGAACTGATACAGTTTAATGAGAACCAGGAAAACGATTTATATACAGACAATAAACAAAACAATTATAATTCCATAAGATTGATGATAGAGTGTGCTATTGCTTAACTGTATGTAATACAGATGTACAATTTTATCTACAATTCTCTCCAGTTTTACTACATACATGTAAGTGAGCATCTTACCTGGCATTTGTTAAATTCACAATTTTAAAAGGAGAGAAAAGAAACACAAAAGAAAAGAGAAGGAATGATACACAGCAATATGGGGAATGTGTTATTATATTACATTTTATATTCACTTTTTTAAACATATCACACGGAGGCAGAGGGAAGGAGGGTGTGCAGCTAGATGGCTCAGTGAAGTCCTGGCTTCAAATCAACCTCAGACATTTCCTAGCTATGTGACCATGGACAAGTCATTTAACCCCCATAGCTATTCTGCCTTGAAAGGTAACAGTTAAAAAAAAATTACATAATAGAAGTTCACCCTTTATATATAATCCTTCTTTCTAGTCTTTATGTCATCAAATATTCATGTTTGTTTAGTTAATTATAAAAATAAGAACATTTAAAGAAAATAATTAGTTTTAGCATAATATCAAAATCACACACGTATAAATGTATGTTATTCTTTCTTTTCATATTCCATCAATATATGTATATATATATATATATATAATAATTCATCTCTCAAATGTTCTGGTTCATTTATACAATCTAATCTATTAGGGACAATGGGTTTGGGGGAAGGGAAATGATACCTTTGAATGATCCACACCGAATATATGAACTCTTCGGAACGTAAAGAGGGAGATGGAGGGAGTCACTCTGACCTGATATAACAAGGGACTTTCCCATGAAGCTAAGCACACATTCTCTGTACTAAAGGAAGAGATGCACTCTTATTAAGGATTTAAAATCTTGTCCTTTTGAATAATGAAGGCATCCCTTTTGTCCCTGTCACTGAAAGTTGTTTTAAAGACAATAAGTGAGCAGAAAGAGCTGCTCATTTAGTAGGCTGGAAAGCGGAAACTACTGCTCTCCATCTCTTCCTCTTTTCAATGTTTCACTCGGGTCTCTACTTGTTCTGTCTGGGACTACCAATACAGAGACAGACCTTCCCAACAGCAATATAAACCTGACATCAAGAAAATGAGATTGCTTAGGTAAGCGTCCATATTAATTTCATGTTCCAACTGCCTATTCTTTGTGTTTCATCTTCCTAGCAAAAATAACCAAACTATCAACCCTAAGGCAGATGTTGACAGCCCTGGTAGCTTTTCCACAAGCTCAAGAGGTTCAGGGCCAGTGAGAGGTGGCTGTAGAGATGCTGCCTGCAGCTGTGCAGGGGTATTTGTATGAACATCTGATGAGCCATGCCTGCCCAGCTGGCTAAATGATACAGACCATGAGTGAGCTGTTCAGATAAATAGTACAAATCTGAAGTGAAAGTAAATGCTTACTTGGCAATAGCACAAATCTTCCAGGAGACTTTTCTCTATCAAAAACCAAACCAAAACAAAACAAAACATAGTAGGATTGATGGGTATGTCATGTTTTAAGTATTTGTCAAAGTACACTTAAATGGTGTGTGTGTGATTCTTTTTGTGATGTGCAAAAAAGCTGTCCTAAACCTGACATCTGCCACTTTATAAACATTAAATAACTTCTCTAGAACAGATGTGGTTCATCTTTTTTTTGGAGAAATCTTCGATATGAACCATACTTAAGCAATGTTTAGAAGACTTTCCCTATAGTTCTTTCTATTCTGGATTGTGGATGTAATGAACCAGAGTATGTGAAGGGCTTGATCCTCTCACTTTGGGGACTGGATTTGTCCAGGACATAAACCCAGTCTAAAGGAGCCCAGAATTGGAGCCATCAGCTGGTAGGAAGCAGGTAATTAATCCCCTGTGTTCTGCCTGACTGATAAAAGATACTACTGAATAATGTTCCATATATTCCATTCTTATTCTCATTTTACTGACAAACTCAAATGCTAGTGTTCATTTCAAAGAATATTATCTATTTATCTATTTTTTATTAAAATTTTTAATTATTTTTACATTGCTTTATTATTTTATTAATTATTAATTAACTATATTGTTGTAATTAATTATTTATTATTATTATTTAAGTGATAATTTTAAATAATTAAACTGCAAGTTCTCAATAATTTCAATTATACACACAATAGTATTTCATAGTTCAAATAAATTCTATTTGCAGAAAAATTTCTCCATATGGGCACTGAATATGCCAAAAATATTCCACTATTTATTGACAGCATACAATTTTATAATCTAATGTTAATTTTAAAGAAAATGAGCCATTTTCTTAATCTAAATGAAATGTTAAATATTTTCTAAGACTGTATGGAAATATTACAATTTTTTCTAGCTTCATAATACTTCATAAGAGATACAGGCACTGAATTTTCTCAACAGGAAAAACTTTAGGGAAAAGTTATATTTTACACGTCACCAGAACAGTTCTGCCACTCCATCCTATCTCCAAAATCAATGGAAAAATTGAGGAATTCCATTGAGAAAATCATACTGAATAATGAAAACATGATCTATGTCAAATCTCTCTTCAACAACAATAATTAAAATCCATGTAAACATACATACTCAATCTCTTGCCCACCAGATTCTGCCCAAAAAAAAAAAAAAAGTGCAAACCGAGATATAGTACAAAGACTGTAAAACTTAGGGATCCAAAAAGACCTAGTTCAAATGTCACCTAGTTCTAGATGTGTGACCACTGGGAAATCAGTGAAAAGAAGACACAGTAGCCTCTATAAAATGGGAATTATTTTTTGGGTAGTTGTTAAATGAGATCTTCCATGTAAAATGCCTTCAAAACTCTCATACATTCCCTTCATTTCACTTGTTATTTGGAAGCCAGCTAAAAATCTTTCAATTTGCCTTAGCAGGCTACTGTAACACTTAATTAGTGCTATGCAGTAAATAATTTATTAATCCTTCCCTCAGGATGGATTTTGGGGAAATAAAGCATCATTTCAAAGCTTCTGTATTAACTGTCACTACATTTTATTTCAACTTAATAGTATAGTAACTATACTTTAAATATTGATTAAATGTATAATTTTAGCTCTCAGGGCTTCTCAGACAGCAAATGAGAGAGAAAGTCACATTCTCTAAACTGTTGGGGCTTTTTTTCTGGCTATAATTTTGGTCAGCAATCACGTTCTTTCCAAAAAAGAAACAGGAAAGCCTTATGGGACACAATTACTTTCGATGAAATGAAAAATGAAATGGGGAGGTGAAGGGTGAGAAGTAATGAATCTACATAGTCTGCCAAATAAACATAAGTGCACACTATGAGCCAGGTCCTGTAAAAAGCATATAAAGAAAGGCAAGAGATAGTTTCTGCCTCGGAGGACCTTACCATCTAATAGGGAAATGGCAGGAAAATGACTGAACAAAAAAGATACAGACAGGATAAATTGGAAATAATCAAAAGAGGAAAGGCACTAGAATAAAGTGGAATCATGAAAAGTTTCTTATAGATGAGATTTTTGCTGGGAATGAAAGGGAGCTAGGGAAATCAAGAGTCGAAGATAAAAAAGGAGAGGAATCTTTGGCATGGGGGTCAGATGGTAAAATGTCAAGAGGCTGGAGATGGTGTATGTTGACTTTGAGGGAAAAAGGAGAGAGTAATCTTCACATTCCCACCAACAAAATGTTTTTTCACAAGTAATTATACTCCCTGTTTCAATTAAAAATAATAAAATTAGTGGGCAGCTGGGTAGCTCAGTGGATTGAGAGTCAGGCTTAGAGATAAGAGGTCCTAGGTTCAAACCCGGCCTCAGCCACTTCCCAGCTGTGTGACCCTGGGCGAGTCACTTGACCCCCATTGCCCACCCTTACCAATCTTCTGCCTTGCAGCCAATACACAGTATTGACTCTGAGACAGAAGGTAAGGGCTTAAAAAATTAATAATAATAATAATAATAATAATAATAATAAAATTTTCAAATTTTTCATCTGGAGATATGTAGGCTATTTCTGGATACTTATTTTTCCTTTAAAAGTTATAGTTTATCGCATGGTATCTATATAAAAATTAATATAGTTGTTGCTATAGTTATTTAACATAGTTGTTTAATTCCTTGTTTTTACTTTAAATTAGAGGCAGTGATGGTGTCAGGTAATAGAAGGACTCACTCTAAGATCTGGTTTCACACTAGGAGTCTGATTATGATATCTAAAATCTAAGTTACAAACGAGTTGCCAAAAGGCAGAGGAGCAAATTTGAACACACTAATGAATCAGAGGTCAGATCTTTAAGAAGGAAAAAAAAAAGATAGTTACTGATACTCCATAACTCCTCTCCTTTTAAGAATATTGGCCACACGTTAAATGCCTACTAAAAAAGATGGAGAAACATCTGTTTGAGATGTGATTCAACCACTTTCTATCCCATAGAATTATCTATGTTGAGTTTCTCGCCTTATGACCCAGCAAACATTCTAAGCGATCATACAGAATGATCTCCCACAGCTCTAAAAGATGATGAACCCCAGGCAGCAAGATTATTATCTTGGAAATGGAGCCAGTATGAGTTACAGATTAGACAGCTGCTGTATATAACTCAAAGCTGCTTTGCTTTGCTTTGTTGAGTGTCAAGAGGCCTTGAAAAATGGGCTGAATCCATTAACATTATGGCATGGGTGCAAGGATGTGCATGTATGAACGGGTACACTGAGGCACATGTAATGGGGAGTGTGAGACACGGAGTGAAGGTCAGAATGGAACCTACAACCTAGCAATAACACTGCAAATTCAGGGTGCTCTCAGACTATCAACAACCGAGAAAAGTAGAAAATTTAGTTATTTTGCCATTTCAACAGATGTGACTGAGGTATATACAGAGGTTAATTCACTTAGATATAATTGATTATTATAGAAGCTGCCTATTGACAGTTTCTTTTGTTTGTTTGTTTTTTAAAGGACAGGAGTCAGTTGTTACTCATTTTCTTTTTTATTTTGGGCACTTAACATTTAAGGATTTGTTCTACTTAGTCTCAGAGGGCAGAGAATTAATCAATGGGCAGAAGTTTCATGGGCAGATTTTGGTCTGAAGGGAGGGTGGTATTTCCTAACACTTAGAGCAGTCCAAATGGGAAATGGACTGGATCATCTGAGACCTTCAAGTATGGCAGTATCTGGGTGGCACAGTGGATAGAATGCTGGGCCTGGGGTCAGAAAGACTTGAGTTCAAATCTAGCTGTGTGACTCTGCAAGGCCCTCACCCTCCTCCTGCCTCCATTTCCTTATTTATAAAATGGGGCTAATAAGAGCACCTTCCTCTCCCAAGTGTTAGGAAGATAAAATGAAATAAAGACTTTGAAAAACCTCAAAGGGCTATATAAATGCCAGCTATTATTATCAATCAAGGAAAGGCTCAATGACCAAGGGATAGGGATGATGAGAATGACGGTGCCAGCCAACTCAAAGACTTGTTGGACCACAAGAGGAACAAATATTCCCAATAAGGACCTGACCCTCAAGCCCAGTCATAATCTGCAATTTCTTGATGAGCACATCTGAAGAAAGTTCAAACTGTCCTTTGGGCCATTCTGAAGAAACAACAGCACACCATGCTTCTTTCTTATTTTTAATTCTATTGATTTAAGATGGTTAATCAATTAAGATTAAGATGGTTAATCAATTGCCATCAGAATCAATATCTCTGTTAATTCTGACCCTTGACATAGCCTACCCAGCCTCCTTTCCCCCAGTTGTCATGAAACTAGGACCCACAGATAGAACCAAGTTTCACCTCCATTGTGTTATTCAAGTTCAGAAATACAACAATGAAAATATGCTTTAAGTTGAAGCAGTATCACAGAGGATGGTCCAATACAGTAGAACACTGGACCTGAAACCAGGAAGACCTGAGGTCAAATCCAGCTTCAGACACTTACCAGCTGTATGACCCTGGGCAAGTCACTATACCTCTCTAGCTGTCCCAGTCTATAAAATGAGTGAAATAATTTTGTTGATGTCCAGTCATTTTCCATCATGTCCAACTCTTTATAACTCTATTTAGAATTTTCCTGGCAAAGTCTGTCATTTCCTTCTCCAGATCATTTTACAGATGAGGAAACTGAGACAAACCAGGTTAAGTAACACATAGCTGGTTTCTGAAAATGCATTTGAAATCACATCTTCTTAACTCTAGGCCCAGTATTCTATCTACTTTGTCACCAAGCTGTCCACAGGTGAAATAATATCACCTACCATAGACAAAGTTGTTATGAGGACCAAAAGAAATGACATATATAAAGTGCTTTGCAAACTTTAAAAGTGCCATATAAATATGGATGCTACAACATTCAATGGGTCCCTTTTATATAGATACTACTCAAGCCTGACTTTGAAGACCCTTCATAACATGGCTACAACTTACAAATGCAACCTTCCTTTGAATAACTCCCTTGATTCACCACAAGCAGTCAAACTATCCAGGTATTCCCCCAATTTTTTATTACATCTCTTATCTTCATGCATTTATGCAGACCAGCCCTATCCTATGCTTGGAATACACTCCCTGCAGATTCCCAATCTGTCAATGCCCATTCCTCCCTCTCAATTGAACCCTAATCCTAACCCTGCATTTAATTACTTTGAATGTATGTGTGTCTATTGATTTATATTTTTTGAACCCTTACCTTCTGTCTTAGAATTAATACTGTGTATCAGTTCCAAGGCAGAAAAGGAGTAAAGGCTAGGCAATAGGGGTTAAGTGACTTGCCTAGAGTCACATAGCTAGGAAGTGAATGAGGCCAGATTTGAACCCAGGACCTTCCATCTCTAGGGCTGGCTCTCAATCCACTAAGTCACCCAGCTGCCCCCTTAACTTTATGTTCCTGCTACATATAGTTTTAAATATTCTTGTTATCTCTCCTATTGGAATAGCAGTTCCCTGAGAGTAGGGCTTTTTCACTCTTTAGACTTTTAACTAGCACAGAGTCTGGCACATAGTATAAGAGAAATAAATACTTATGGAATGATTGGATATTCAGCTCAACCTCCAAGAAGTTTATCCTTAGCCCCACCCTAGCTCTCTCTAAATTGCCTTTTATTCCCCAAGTAGAATAGGAGTTCCAAGAAGACAAAGATTCTTTTGGTTCTGTCTTTGTAATCGCCATGCCTAAAACAGCACCTAAGCACTACGTGATTAACAAATGTTCATTGATGTGGATACTAGAAAAAACATTTTTTTCTTTTGTACATAGTCAGAAGTTTGTTGTACTAGATTATAAACATTTGTAGCAAGGGTTTTGGTTTGTTTGGGGTTTTTCCCATTTTCAATGGGAGGGTAGGAAAGAAAGGATTTTTTACTCATTAAAATTTTTTTAATATTAAAGATGAGATAGAATAACTCTTTTAACTGAAATGATGTTGACAGCTATGTAGGTGTTTGGGACATCTCAAGAGACTGTCATATTCTATGTGAGCAGAAAACATCTTTTTGGCAATTTCCCAATATACCTCATGTGGCAGCCTATTGATTAGAAATGTACCAGCCATCATGGTCTCTGGTGATGTCCTCTACAGTAGACATAGGATATTGCCAGGACCATTCCTGAAACCTTTTCACCATTATCAAAAGAACCAGAAATTGTCTTCTTCAGTTCTAATCTGTCAGTACTTCCAGGTCAAGAAGATGGATGAGAACAAGAGACAGAAATCATCAAGAGATATAAAATGAATAATTTTGAATTCACAAATAAAACTAAGATATCAACATTTAGACAGTTTCTAAGTAGAGGTCTCACATCTAAAAAACATAGCAAACTTTATCAAATGTATATGAGCCGTGAGAGTCAGGCCTAGAGACAGGAGGACCTAGGTTCAAACCCGGCCTCAGCCACTTCCCAGCTGTGTGACCCTGGGCAAGTCACTTGACCCCCATTGCCCACCCTTACCACTCTTCCATCTATGAGACAATACACCGAAAGTTAAGGGTTTAAAAAAAATGTATATGAGCCATTTCCCAAATGATAAATGGTCAGATGATATAAACTGACAGTTTTTGGATAAGATACCAAAGTTATATATAACCATATGAAAATGCTCTAAATCAGTTATTGATATCTTTGTCAAATCATGCCTTTTCTAGTGTGGGGAGGGGGAGAGGGGGGGAATTTTAATGTAACTAATTAATTAAATAAAAATAAATGAACAAATAAATAAAATAACAAGGAAGAGAAATGAGAATAGTAAATATTTTCAGAGAAACATAATATGGATTCCAAAATGACTCTTTAGTTTGGTGGCTCTTCACTTTTCTATCCCCCATTTTCTATTCATTCTATCACAAGTTTACTACCTCAAACCAGGAAGTGTCCAAAACAAACAAAAGATACTCATTTGTTTTCAGAACCTTAACTGAAGACAATATATGATAGATCAAATGGTCTGCCTCGTATTTCTACCTTAAGCAATTCACATATTAGGAAATCTCCAAGTAGACAAATTTTCAGTTATTTCTTTTCCTCTATCAATGTAAAGATGGTCTTAAAAAGGGGAAGCTAAATGGCTCAGTGCATAGAGAACCAGGCCTAGATACAGAGGTCCTGAGTTCAAATTTGACCTCAGATGACTTCCTAGCTATATGACCTTGGGCAAGTCACTTAATCCCAACTGTTTAGCTCTTATTACTCTTCTACCTTGGAACCAATAATAGAATTCATTCTAAGACAGAAGGTAAAGTTTTGTTTCGTTTTTTAAACTGCGATCCTGAACAACCTCTGCTTCTTTTTCTACTATTTTATCACCATCAGCACAGAAGTGTCAGGAGGCCACACACAGGACCAAGTGGCATGTCTATGGCTAAAGAATCCATCATTAAATGGCAAGTCTACTGGTGCTAAGCTTCACTATACTGAGCTAGACTGCTACTTAAAAAATACTTAAGCTTTTGCTGGGACCAGATTCTAAGCCAGACAACTCCCAAGAAACCAGTTCTTAGCCAGCATGGGTACTCTGCCATCTGCCTTGGACCTCTCCCCTCTTCTCCCTGCCAGGAATAATAACCTTCAAGGGAAATTACCCATGTACACACATCCAGTGCAACTAAGTGGCACAGGGAATAAAGTGTCAGGCCTGGAATCAAATATGGCCTAAGACACTAGCTGGGTCACTTAATCCTGTCTGCCTCAGTTTCCTCATCCATAAAATTGGCTGGAGAAGGAAATGGCAAACCACTTCAATATCTTTGCCAAGAAAAACTCAAATAGGGTAGCAAGGAGTTTAACATAATGGAAATGATGAAGGAGCTAATTTACATAGTTTGGGCACTCAACCTGATCCTGATTTATGCTAATTGGTAGGTAAGTGAAAATTAGATCACATTTCACATTGCCTTAAGAAAAATATAGAAAAAATCCCTAGAGAATGCTCCCAGAGCCTCATCTCCTCCAAAATGCCCAGGCTACTTGGTCCCCTGAGTACCCTCCATCCCTCAGAAGTGGTTAAACCAAAAATCGTTACCCTAATCTGATCTGAGCCATGACTAGGGGAAAAAAGTTCCAATTCCTAAAATAGCACAGGCTTCTTTTAGTCCCAGGACTGAGACTACATCCAGATCCATGAATCTTGCCCAAATCCAAATCCATGAATCTTGCCCAAAAAGAGAAGCTTCCTAGAATCTCGTGCCACCAGACCAGTCTATCTATTTCAAGAACCAAAATCTAGCCTTCTCCTCCACTTCCCCCAGTATCTCTGATGGATAAGCTCCCTGCTTTTAGTCATACCACTTCAACTTCTCCAATGAGCTATACTCATTAAAGACCTGTGATTATTAAAAACAAACAAACAAAAAACACAAGTACCCTCTACTGGTCTGATATCTCTCTTGCATAGGAACAAGTACTAAGCCCCCCCCAAAAAAATCTATCAAGCCATCCTTCAACACTAGAGGCATTTTATTATTTCCCTTGCAACCACTCTATATCCACTCTAAGAACAATAATCAAATCAGTACTACGTCTGTTACCAGAAAGGGTCTGACAGCTAACTGTCTCCCCCATAGACTCAGTGATTCCTCAAACAAAAAAGATCCTCCCTGGTCTAGAGCCTCAATTAGAATGTAAGCTCTTTGAGGACAGGACCCGTCTCCTTTTTTTGTATTTGTCCCCTTAGCACCTAGCACACTTCATGGGACTTGGTAGGTAATTTGCAAATGGCTCTTTGCCAATTCATTTCTTCATTCATTCCAGCATGGTGAAGCTTGACAGAACTTGTGTTGCATTGGCAGAAACTTTAAGAATCTACAGTCACTTCTATGTCACCTTGAGGAATGAGGGGAATGCAGCTGTTGGGCATTTGATTTAATTTCTCCAATACAAGTAAGGTAAACATATCGAAATTTCCACAAATTAAAATGATCTATTATCCTTGACTTTTGAGGGATTTTTGTTCTTAGCTTGGAGAGGAAAGAGAGGAGTCAATAATCTTGTCAGGATGCCTTTGGTGTATCACTATTGTTATCAAGAATGAGTGGGTGATCTTGGAATCTTTAGGTCAAAGGAAAGAATAAAAGTGAGATACATATTAGGATGAGGAATGAAAGGGATGGCTAAGTTTAGGGAGGAATGGACAATGCGGGATTTAGATGGTAAGGGTACAGGTGAGGTATTCAGGAGTGGCAGCTAACACTCCTGGTTAGAGACAGAGGATACTAGACTAGACACTCAGGTTAGAGACAGAGGATACTGGGGGAAATAGGCTGTACCCTTCCAGGCAGGAAAGGTACTTCTACAGACACAAGGAATAGGGCCAGTCAGAAATGGTTTAAATCTGACTTGAGGGCTTTCTTGTCAGTTTCTCAAATCCTCAAAGGAGGAGTCACAAGGCTCCTCCCTCTCAGTGAAACTGAAGGGTTTCAGGAGGAAGTGTCGGGCAACTACTTCCTCCCAAGATGGATGCCTCCAGTTTCCTCAGGAAATAGAAGAGAATAATTCCTTCCCCTTTAACCCTTGCCTAATTCTTCATCACAAAGATTCACCAGAGGTTTTGATTAGGTAACAAGGGGATTTATTAATGTTCAGGGTTAGTCTGAAGGAGAGAGGGGTTAGGGTTTCTGACAGCCGCTAGGGAGAAACTCAAGATGGGGGAGGGTCACAGGAATGGGTTAGACTGAGAGAGAACCTGCTCTCTCAGCCAGGGAAGATTTGGCTGCTTTTAAAATAGGGGGTATACTAAATCAATAAAGTAAGGGATAGTTTGATTCAAGGATGTCCTACTTGCCTATAGGGAAACTAAACCCATGAAGTCTATTCACTAAAACCCAAAAGCTACCCTTCCTCCCAGAGCCCACAGGAAAACAGGAAAGGTAACAGGGAAATAGTATGGAGAAGGTCAGGGAGAGGTCCAGAGAAATTAGCTAAGTTCTAATTGTCCAGAGACAAGGCACAGGCCAAAGGCAAAGCTGAAAGCCAAAGGCAGAGCTCCAGTTGGTCCTTCCGCTCTCCTCAAGCCTCAGAACCAACTGACCTTTCTCACAGGATTCTAAAGCCTCTAACTGCCAGAAGTGATAGGTTATGGAGCAGCTAGGTAGCACAGTGATAGAGCACAAAGTCTGGAGTCAGGAGGTCATGCTTTCAAATCAGTCATTTCCTAGCTGTGTGACCCTGGGCAAGTCACTTAACTCCCATTGCCTAGCCCTTACCATCCTTCTGCCTTGGAGCCAATAATACATAGTATTGATTCCAAGATGGAAGGTAAGGGTTTTTAAATAATTAATAAATGAATGAATGAAGAGAGAGAGAGAGAGAGAGAGAGAGAGAGAGAGAGAGAGAGAGAGAGAGAGAGAGAGAGATCCAAGCCATCTGAGTACTGATAGCTAGTGTGCTGGACTTGGAGTCAGGAAAATGAATTCGGAGCCTGCTTTTACCAGGGCAGGACTTAACCTTGAGGCAAGGCACTTGCTTCTTATGGTTATGAAGATTTGTTGAAATAGAGTATATAAAGTGCTCTACAAACGCTAAACTGGTAGATAAATTGTAGTGCTTCAGTATAATCATATATCCATTTTTCAAATGAGAAAACTGAAGTCCAGGAAAATTAAGCTCTGACAGGTAGGATTTAAACCCCAGTCATCTGATTCCAGGGCCAGTGAGTACACCTTCCATTAATAAAAACTCTTCCTCTCTATACTATGTCACATCCTTTCCCCATTCATAAGTATTCTACAAAACAGGCTTCTATATTTCATCATCTCTTGTTCCCAAGAATGCCTTGAGCCTGAGTCATGAGTGGCGTGGTGATTTTCATAGCCCCGAGGAGTGAGGATCCCATCCCATTTCAAACCAAGAGAAAATTAGATGCCACTTTTGATGAGAAAGCATATGAACTAAAAAGTCTTTTAGACTCTCAAATCCACTTCCAGACTAAGCAAAACACACAGTCCTATTATTATCTAACAAAGCAAGCATTTTGATTGGCCGGATTTCCAGTAGAATTCTGCCAGGAAGCCAGCCACTGAAGAAAAGCAGTGACTGAGGATCTCAGAAGAACACTACAACTAGGCCTCTTTGTTAAATCTCAAGTCTAAACTCCAAGCAATTACACTTCTAGTACAATTACTGGCATCACCCACTCCCTGCCAAGAGGAGAGACTTGGCAGCTGAAGAATATAGCTTTCATTTTTTATTTCCAGTCCAATTAGCTGACAGTACCAGTCAATTGGCAGAATGAAAAAAAATGCAGGCCAAATTGAAAGGTTTTTAGGTGGTTTGCAAAGCTGGGCCTTAGTGCAAACAATAAAGAGATGAAAGAGACAGAAAGGAGAATTAAAAATACTTCCTACCCTGAAAGAGCCACAGATGGAATTGGTAACCTAAACTGTGCACAAGGCATACCAAAGGTTAAAAATTGTTTTTAAAAATGAAAAAGCATGCTACCCTCCAGGTTTGCTTTATTAACATCAGGGGAATTGAGGTATTGTTCCTTCACTAGGACCATGGTCTAGTCAGGTCTTGTTAACACTCACATATTAGATGGAGACAACAGAAAATGGCCTGTGAGGATATCTAATCCAGTCTTTGTCCTGTCTTGCAATCAATAACATTTACTGAGCAGCCATGAAGATTATGGTATTAAGTCTGGAGATGAGATAGGGACATCGGAGAATGTTAAAAATAAATACCAAAAATAAAATAATAGCAGCATTATTTAATAATTATGTGAATACTAATACTAATATTTAATTATAATTAAAATTATATTAATTTACTAATGTAACAATAATAAAAATACTATATATAATGGCAAAAAATAACTACCAAAATAAAATAACAATGTTATTTAATAATGTAATAAGAGAAAAAAGTAACTACCAAAATAAAACAGCAATATTGTATAATAAGTTAATGATAGAAAATAAATATTAAAATAAAATGATAATATTTAATAATAATGGCAAAAACAAATAGTATAAATAAAACAATAGCAATATTATTTAATAATGTAACAAAAAATAAATAGATGAATGAATGAATAAATAAATGAATGAATGAATGAATGAATGAATAAAAAGCCATTCCCCAATTGATAAATGGGCAACAGACATTAATAGGCAATTTTCAGATAAAGAAATCAAAAGTATCAATAAGCACATGAGAAAGTGTTCTAAATCTCTAATAATTAGAGAAATGCAAATGAAAACAACTCTGAGGCACCACCTCACACCTAGCAGATTGGCTAAAATGGATAGCAGGGGAAAGTAATGAATGTTGGAGGGGATGTGGCCAAATTGGGGTGTTAAAGTGGTGAAGTTGTGAACTGATTCAACCATTCTGGATGGCAATTTGGAACTATGCCCAAAGAGCGATAAAAGAATGCCTGCCCTTTGATCCAGCCATACCATTGCTGGGATTTTACCCCAAAGAGATCATAGATAAACAGACTGGCACAAAAATATTTATAGCCGCGCTCTTTGTGGTGGGGAATGACTGAATAAATTGTGGTATATGTTGGTGATGGAATACTATTGTGCTCAAAGGAATAATAAACTGGAGGAATTCTATGTGAACTGGAAAGACCTCCAGGAACTGATGCAGAGTGAAAGGGGCAGAACCAGAAGAACATTGTACACAGAGAATGATACACTGTAGTAAAATAGAATGTAATGAACTTCTGTACTAGCAGCAATGCAATGTCCCAGGACTATTCTGAGGGACTTACGGAAAAGAACACTACCCACATTTAGAGGAGGAACTACAGGAGTGGAAACACAGAAGAAAAACAACTACTTAAACACTTGGGTTGATGAGGACATGACTGGGGATGTAGACCTGAAAAAGACCACACCCATGTAACTATCAATAATATGTAAATAAGTCTTGAATGATGACCACACAGGTTAAAACCAGTGGAAATGTGAGTTAGCTAGGAATGGCGGGGAGGGGGGGGGGGGAGTGTTGAGGGGGTGAAGGGTAAAGTAAAAACATGAATTATGTAATCATGGAAAAGTTTTCTAAAAAGAAAAAAAAGAAAAAAAGAAACAAGTGGCTGCTTTTCAAATGAACACAAATACATTCAACAAAATTAGTCTAGACTAGTCAAATACAAAGGGTAGGGCAGGGCAGGGCAGTGATCTCCAGGTCTCTCCCTCTATTCTCTCCAAGAATTACTAGGAAGCCAAGGGATGTGTCAATCCTTAACCATATGACTCCACTCTTGATCCCAGTGGCTTTCCACACAAAAATAACATTTTTGGGCCCTCTTTCCCTGATATATATTGTCTTCCTGTTTCAGAATATCAACACCTTAAGGGAAGAAATTGTCTCGTTTGTATTTTGTTTTGTTTTGTTGGCACACTGCATGAATTTCATAAGTGGTTTTTCCTTCATTCTATGGCCTATATCCTGAATCCCGCAGTAGATCTACAGTCAATCAAAAAGTATTTGCAAAGCACTTACTATATCCCAGGCACTGGGCTAGCCACTTGAAAAAGAAAACAAAAATAAAACAGTCCTCGCCCTCAAGGAATTTAAATTAGATAATGTTCATTATTATATAATTATATTGCATGCTTTAGAATTGTTTATTCATATATTAATTATTCATTGATCAATATTAATTAATAATAACAGCTAACATTTATATTCCAATTACTACATGCCAGGCACCATGCTAAGCACTTTACAATTATCTCACAAGGTGCTATTATTTTCCCCATTTTAGACAGGGGGAAATTGAGGCAAACAGAGGTTAAGGAACCTGACAAGGGTCACATAACTAGGAAGTGTCTTAGGCTGGAGATGAATTCAGGTCTTCTTAGCTCTGCACACTATGATGTCCCCTAGCCACCTTGGGCAAGGGCAGCTAGGTAATGCAGTACATAGAGTGCCAGACCTGGAGTTAGGAAGACTCATCTTCTAACTAAGTTCAAGTCTAGCCTCAGAACCTTACCATCTGGGTGACTCTGGGCAAATCACTTCAACCCTGTTTGTCTGAAGTTCCTAATCGAGAAAATGACCTGGAGAAGGAAATGGCAAACCATTCCAGTATCTTTGCCAAGAAAACCCAAATGGGTTCAGAGAGTCAGATATGACAACAACAAGCTGCCTTGATATCCTATATTGCATTTGAGAATCAGGTCCAGGGAAGGTATAGGAAACCCAGAACACTGTTGTTCTACAACAAATACCCCAACCCTACCACCACCACCATACACACACAACCACTCTCCAGAGCCAAAGACACTATCTACTTCTGATGGCCCTCCAAGTTTTCATGCCCAACATGAACCCAGAAGTGGACCACAGCACCCTGCTTGTCCCTAACCCTATATAATGTTTCCTCCTTTACAGTCTCATGTGCTATCAGGGGTCTATAGATATTCCTATAGGCAGTCTGAAGTCAAGAGTACCCCAAGATCTATTTAATTAGTTGTTTTATAACTCCTTAGACCAAAGTTCTAGAAAACTTGAAGGACTACCTATAGGACAATTAAGTATATATGGATCTATTGTTCCCTTGAAATCATAAAATTAAATATGTATTCATTTCTCTACAAGGAACTTGATAAAAAATTATTTTAACTCCATCTTGATAAGACTAATTTTGGACCCTGAGTGTGTTAACATTTAACATTTGACCCAAGAGATTCCAGAGTCTTACCTAAAACTCAAATATCAACAAATAGAAAGAAGAAATTTCTGGTTTGTGAGATTTGCAAACATCTTTCTAAAATCCAAGAATTATGGCCTCATATTGCTTTATTGAGCAAGTGCTTAAGCATATATTATCTTGCTTTAAGTAGAAATGCACCCTCTAATATAGATATAACTACATACAATGCCAGGGTCAATGAGGGCACAGTTGAAATGAGATGAAGAGAATGAGGTAAAGTCTAAACTTCTATATATTGGGCACACAAATAGACATTCTGACCAAAAGGTAATGGAAATGATCAGGGCTCCATATCACAGTTCATACAGAAATGAAGAAATGGGTCTCCTGCATTAAATACAGAATGGCTATACTTTATATATATATATACATATATATGTACATATATATACACACATATACAAATATATATTATTATGTTGCATGTTATTATTAATTATATTAATATACAATACTATATATTAATATAATTAATGGATATAAATACAAAATACCAATGGAGTTATTGACCTAATCTTTATGTTAAAGGGTCAGAAATAGATCAAACAAGGTTTCTCCTTCCTCCCCACCCCATACTCCAAAAATACATTTCAAATGCTTTTCCCATCATTTTTGTCTATTTTTTTTGTTTTATTAAAGTCTTTTGCTCTTACATCATGTTCCTTTTAGAATGTTTCCTCCTACCCTTAAAACAAAGTATTTTTAAAAATAGACATACATTCAGTAAATTAAACCAGCACAGTCACATCTGAAAGTATATGCAACATTTATATGTGCAATTGTTTTCCCTCCCCAACTTCAACAAAATGAGGTAATACGTTTTATCATCAGTTCACAGGTCCAAGATTCATCATAATAATTCCAAAGCATTCTTCTTTTATTTTTTTAACCTTTATCTTCTTAGAAACAATATCGTATATTGGTTCCAAGGCAGAAAAGCAGTAAGGGCTATGCATTGGGGGATAAGTGACTTGCCCAGAGTCACACAGTCAGTAAGTATCTGAGGCCAGATTTGGATACAGGATTTTCCATCTCTAGACCTGGCTCTCAGTCCACTGGAGCCACCCAGCTGCTCCCCTCTTTGACTGTTCTTTACATTTTCACTGCATTAATTGCTTTTTAAGATCTGCTCACAGCATCAGTTCTTTGATATCTTGAAATGTTTCTATGAATTCTTCACATTCCTCATTTTCTCAATGGAGTAATAGATCATTATCTTCACATACCACAACTCTTTCAGCTGTTCTCTAATCAATAGGCATTCGGTTTGTCTTTGTTACTGCAAAAAGTTCTGCTATAAATATTTTTGTATAACTGGAACCCTGCTTTTCTGCCCTGAAGTATTTTGTCCAGCAGTAGGATCTCTTGAGTCCAAGAATATGGACATTGTAATCATTTTATTCACTTTTTTCCATATAATTCCAAATTATTCTCCTGAATGGTTGGACTAATGCATATGTCCACCACCGGTGCATTGAAATACCTATCTTCCGGAAGCCCCCTCCAATATGGCCTGTTTCCATTTTCTATAATCTTTACCAAAATCATTGAATACGAGATAAAACCTCAGTTGTTTCAAATGGCATTTCTCTTATGATTTTTTTTAAACTCTTACTTTCTGTCTGTGAATTGATGCTGTATATTGGTTCCAAGGTGGAAGAAGAGCAAAGGCTACACAAATAGGGTTGTTTACCCAAGGTTACATAGCTAGGAAGAGTTGGAGGCCAGATTTGAACCCAGAACCTTCTATCTCTAGGCCTAGCTTTCTATCTACTGAGCCATCTAGGTACCCCTCACCTCCACTTCTCTTACTATTAGAGGAGAGGAGCAATTTTTTATTAGATAACTTTCAGAAGCAGGTTTTTTTCCCAAAGGTTGGTAGCATATGCCCTTTTGCAGACAATAAAAGTTGAACTGTTTTTTGTGGGCTAAAACTGAAGCAAAGACAAAATGCTAGCAAATCAAATAATTTTTAACATATGTAGGAAAACTATTAGGTAGTTCATACTTCCATTTCCTTTAGTCCTGAAGCTACATATAATCACAGTTTCTATACATGAATCTTTACAAGATAATTATGCATACTAGATTCCTTAGTACAGAGAACTTCCACAAGAAAAATTCCCTTACCTATCAAACAACCAAGAAATGTTTTTATAGAATTAGAAAAAAAGTATAACAAAGTTCATCTGGAAGACAAAAGATCAAGAATATCAAAGGAAATAATGAAAAAATGTAAAGATAAGAGATAGAAGGGTAGATCAATGGAATAAACTAGGGGTAAATGACTTCAGCACATTAGTGTTTGATAAACCCAAAGATCCAAGCTTTTGGGACAAGAACTCAATATTTGGCAAAAACTGCTGGGAAAATTGGAAAACAATATGGAAAAAATTAGGTTTACATCAATATCTCACACCCTATACCAAGATAAATTCAAATTGGGTAAATGACTTAAATATAAAGAGTGAAATCATAAATAAAATAAGTGAACATAGAATAGTATATCTGTCAGATCTGTGGGAAAGGAAGGAATTTAAGACCAAGCAAGAAATAGAGAACATTGCAAAATGTAAACTGAATAACTTTCATTATCTCAATTTAAAAGGTTTTGTACAAACAAAACCAATGCAACCAAAATTAGAAGGAAAGCAAGAAACTGGGGGAACATTTTTATAAAAAAAACTCTCTGACAAAGTTTTAATTTCCCAAATAAATAGGGAACTAAGTCAAATTTACAAAAATCAAGCCATTCCCCAATCAACAAATGGTCAAGGGACATGAAAGGCAGTTTTCACATGGTGAAATCAAATTATCAATAAGCACATGAGAAAATTTTCTAAATCCCTCCTGTTTAGAGAAATGCAAATTAAAACAACTCCGAGATACCACCTTACACCTAGCAGACTGGCGAATATGGCAGCAAAGGAAAGTGATAAATGTTGGAGGGGATGTGGCAAAATTGGGACACTAATACACTGCTGGTAAAGTTATGAATTGGTCCAACCATTCTGGAGGGCAATTTGGAACTATGCACAAAGGGCTTTAAAAGACTGCTTGCCCTTTGATCCAGTCATACCACTGCTCAGTTTATGCCCCAAAGAGATAATAAGGAAAAAGACTTGTATAAAAATATTTATAGCTGCACTCTTTGTGGTGACAAAAAATCAGAAAATGAGAGGGTGTCCATCTATTTGGAAATAGCTGAACTAATCGTGTTATCTGTTGGTAATGGAATACTATTATGCTGAAAGGAATAATGAACTGGAGGCATTCCATGTGAACTGGAAAGATCCCCAAGAATTGATGCAAAGCAAAAGGAGCAGAACCAGGAGAACCTTGTACACAGATACTGATACTAGCAACAATGCAATGACCCAGAATAATCTAGAGGAACTTAGAAGAAAGAACACTATCCACATTCAGAAAAAGAACTGTGGGAACAGAAAGGCAGAAGAAAAACATATGATTGATTACATGGTTCAATGGGGATATAATTAGGGTTTTGATGGTAAAAGATCATGCTATTGCAAATATGAATAACATGGAAATGGATTTTGAACAATGATCCATGTATAACCCAGTGGAACTACTTGTCAGCTCTGGGAGGGGGAGGGGAAAAAGAGGGATCATGAATCATGTTACCATGGAAAAATATTCTAAATTTAAAAAAAAGGAAAAAAGAATGCTCCATCAAAGACAAACAAGGATAATGGAGAAACTGGCAGATGTCTTCAAATACTTAGAAGGAGGTCACAGAAGACAGACTGGACTCCTTCTGTGATGCTCTCTATGATAAATTGTAAAAAAGATGACGTGAAGGAGAATTGACAAAGAAGAGAGTAGTGCTTCGTGAGCATTGTGCTCCCCATGCATGGAGGTCACAAGATCCTAAATCAAGAGAGAAGGGATTTCAAGGGATATCAAGTCTAACTCCGTCATTTTGCAGGTGAGAAAAATGAGTTCCAAAGTGTTCAAAGTAACACGGCAAACGAATATCAGGAACAAGAATTGAACTCAAGTCCTCTGATAGCAATTAGTACTTTTTCCAATGTATCTTTATGCCTTTAAGCAAAGGTTGGATAGACATCTTTTAGGATGCTTTAGCATGATCTTGTAATGGGTAGAAATGGGCTAGATGCCTTCTGGGGCCTTGTTCTCTGAAACAAGGTTTTATATTCAATCGTTTCTTAATTTTTGACACTAACATAATCAATAATTTTAGAAAGCATTATATTAGGATTGAATTCCTAAAGAATTCTGTACTGACACAGCAAAGAATTAGACTTCTTTTCTTTAAAAAAATCACAAATGAAAGAATCTTTGAAAGGAAGGCAGACTCTAAGTTCCAGTTCTTTTCAAAAGGGAGGATAGAAGTGTCCCTCGGCCAATCAGTGATGAGTGATATCCCTGTAAGTAACACTGAATCCATTAAAGAGGCACAGACTGCAATGGCCTACAATGTCAGAATCAAACTAGCATCAGAGAGTAGACACACACAAATTTCCCAATGGAAGATCAGACTTTTCCATCTCCTAAAAAGAATGACACTGAATTTTTACTACAGAATATTATTTCATCCAAAATACATGACCCTATTTATATGATAGTGCTCAAAATACATTTGACTTATGCAAGGATAACATTGGACATAAACAGAAGCTTCAATTTCAACATTGGGAAGACATCCCCATTACTCTTTCTCTGCTAAGGCACCTTTGCTTATGTGTTGAACAATCAAGTACATTCATTTTGTCTTATAAAACCAAAGAGCTCTCCAGATTATTTGAGATAATCAAATGAGACATATTTCATCCAGATGGAATTCTGGTGCAGCAAATGGTGCAAACCTGGTTGGTCCAAATAAAACCCTAGCGCTTCGCTAATTCAAAGATTAGCAAAATAGAGATGTCTTTGATTTCTTTGCTTTCCCAAAGGAAAATTGGCATCATGTTTGTTGTTATTTAATACAGAAAAATTATAAAATAAAAAGCAACTTGAAAATTGAAGTAAGATAACTGAAAATGAAAATGAA
>NC_058135.1:35614997-35630010 GCF_016433145.1 Gracilinanus agilis | reverse complement strand
AGGAAGGAAGGAAGGAAGGAAGGAAGGAAGGAAGGAAGGAAGGAAGGAAGGAAGGAAGGAAGGAAGGAAGGAAGAAAAGGGGTGGGGGAATGGAAGATGGCACCAAGAGAAACTTAAAGGAATAGGTAATACTTAAAACTTACTCTCAAAGGAATCAATTCTGAGGGGAAAGAGCAGCTAGATCCATTGGAGTAGTAAACTCTATCTTACACTACAGGGAAAAGCAGAAGGAAAAAACCAAGGGGGGAGGGGAGTGGGGCAGGAAGTATATAAAGGAAGGGAAAGAGGGGGGGAGGGAATCTAATTGGCCATAAATAAATAAATAGATAGATAGATAGATAGATAGATAGATAGATAGATAGATAAATAAGCAAACAAATAAATAAATGAATGAATGAATGAATAAGTAAATAAATAAGCAAGCAAGCAAGCAAATAAATAAGCAGATAAACAAACAAGCAAACAAATGAACGAATAAGTAAATAAGCAAGCAAGCAAACAAATAAATAAATGGGTGGGTGGGTAGATGAATAAATAAATAAATAACAAGAGGGGAACAAAAAGGGAGGGGGTGGAAAGGTAAGTGAAATAATGGTAGGAATTAGGGGGACTGATTAAAAGCAAACCACTGGTTTAAAAGGAAACAACAAAAGAAGAAAAGGCAGAATTAGGAGAGGACTTCAAAATGTTGGGGAATACAGAGATGACAATCATAACTTGAATGTGAATGGGATAAACTCTCCCATAAAATGGAAGCAAATAGCAGAGTGCATTAGAAACCAAAAGCCTACCACATGCTGTCTACAAGAAACACATATGAGACATGTAGACACACAGGGTGAAGGTGAAAGGATGGAACAAAATCTATTGGGCTTCAACTGAGAAAAAGAAGGCAGAAGTTGCAATCCTGACAACTGATAGGGTTAAAGTAAAAATACATCTGATCAAAAGAGATAGAGAAGGTAATTACAGCCTGATAAAAGGCAGTATAAACAATAAGGAAATATCCATACTTAACATATATGCACCAAATGGTATAGCATCCAAATTTCTAAAGGAGAAACTGGTAGAGCTCAAGGAGGAAATAAATTAGTAAAACTATACTAGTGGGAAACTTAAACCTTCCTCTATTAGATCTATAATCAAACCAAAAAATAAATAAGAGGTAAGAGGTGAATTAAATCCTACAAAAAATAGAACTAATAGATATATGTGGAGAAAAATAGGGACAAAAAGGAATACACCTTTTTTTCAGGAGCATATGGCACATTCTCAAAGACTGACCATGCACTAGGACATAGAAATATGGCAAACAAATGAAAAATAACAGAAATAATAAATGCAACCTTTTCAGATCATAATGCAATAAAAAATAATAATTAGTAAGAGCATATGGAAAGGCAAATCAAAAATTAATTGGAAATTGAATAATATGACTTCCCAATAGGATCAGGAGTGAAACAAGGATGCCCATTATCACCTCTATTATTTACCATTATACTAAAAACACTAGCAGTAGCAATTAGAGAAGAAAAAGAAATTGAAGGTATTAAAATAGGCAGTGAGGAGACCACGCTATCACTCTTTGCAGATGATATGATGGTCTACTTAAAAAATTCCTAGAGAATCAACTAAAAAACTAGTGGAAATAATCAACAACTTTAGTAAAGTTGCAGGATACAAAATAAATGTACATAAATCATCAGCATTTCTATATAATGCCATTCAAAATCACCCTAGACAATATAAAATACTTAGGAATCTATCTAACAAAACAAACACAGGAATTATACAAAAACAACTACAAAACACTTTCCAAACAATTAAAACTAGATCTAAACAATTGGAAAAATATTGATTGTTCATGGGTAGGATGAGCTAACATAATTAAAATGATCATTCTACCCAAATTAATTTACTTATTTAGTGCCATACCTATCAAACTACCAAAAAACATTTTTACTGAGTTAGAAAAAAACTATAACAAAGTTCATTTGGAAGAACAAAATATCAAGAATATCAAAGCAAATAATGAAAGAAAACATGAAGGAAGATGGCCTAGCAGTATCAGATCTTAAACTGTACTATAAAGCAGTGGTCATCAAAACAATATGGTACTGGCTATGAGACAGAAGGGAGGATAAGTGGAATAGACTTGGGATAAGTGACATCAGCAAGACAGTCTATGATAAACCCAAAGAGCCCAGCTTTGGGGACAAAAATCCACTATTTGCCAAAAACTGCTGGGAAAATTGGAAAACAATATGGGAAAGATTAGGTTTAGATCAACATCTCCCACTCTACACCAAAGTAATTCAGAATGGGTGAATGACTTGAATAGAAAGAAGGAAACTATAGGTAAATTAAGTGAACACAGAATAGTATACTTGTCAGATCTTTGGGAAAGATAAGATTTTAAAAGCAAGAAAGAGTTAGAAAAAATTACAAAATGTAAAATAAATAATTTTGATTACTTTAAATTAAAAAGGTTTTGTACAAACAAAACTAACACAACCAAAATTAAAAGGGAATCAACAAATTGAGGAAAAAATCTTTATTCAAAAAATTCTGACAAAGGTCTAATTACTCAAATATATAAAGAGATAAATCAATTGTACAAAAAAATCAAGCCATTCCCCAATTGATAAATGGGCAAGGGACATGAATAGGCAACTTTCAGATAAAAGAAATCAAAACCATTCATAAGCACATGAGAAAGTGTTCTAAATCTCTTATAATTAGAGAAATGCAAATCAAAACAACTCTGAGGTATCACCTCACAACTAGCAGATTGGCTAATATGACAACAAAGGAAAGTGGTGAATGTTGGAGGGGATGTGGTAAAATTGAGACACTGATGCATTGCTGGTGGAGTTGTGAAATGATCCAACCATTCTGGATGGCAATATGGAACTATGCCCAAAGGGCTTTAAAAGACTGCCTGCCCTTTGATCCAGCCTTACCACTGCTGGGTTTATGCCCCAAAGAGATCATAAGGAAAAAGACACGAACAAAAATACTTATAACTGCACTTTTTGTGGTGGCAAAAAACTGGAAAACAAGGGTATGCCCTTCAACTGGGGAAGAGCTGAACAAATTGTGGTATCTGCTGGTGATGGAATCAAAGGAATAACAAACTGGAGGAATTCCACGTGAACTGGAATGACCTCCAGTAATTGATAAAGAGTGAAAGGAGCAGAATTAGGAGAACATTGTACACAGAGTCTGATACACTGTAGTAAAATCGAATGTAATGGACTTCTCTACTAGCAGCAATGCAATGATCCAGAACAATGCTGAGGGACTTATGAGAAAGAAAACTATCCACATCCAGAGGGAGAACTGTGGGAGTAGAACACAGAAGAAAAACAACTACTTGAACACATGGGTTGAGGGGGATATTATTGGGGATGCCAACACTAAACAATTTCCCTAGTGCAACTAGCAATAATATGGAAATAGGTCTTGATTAATGATACATGTAAAACCCAGTGGAATTGTGCATCAGCTATTGGGGGAGGGGGTAAGAGGGTGGGTTGAGAAGAGGGAAAGAACATGAATCATGTAACCATTCATTCATGAACCATTAGAAAATAATCTAAATTTAAAAATTAAAAATTAAAAATATACTATATTATAAAGTGGCAAAAAAAGAAAAAGAAAAATATATGATCAATCATATAGTGCAATATGAGTATGGTTTGGGTTTTGATGTTAAAGGATTGCTCCACTACAAATATTAATAACATGAAAATAGGTTTTAAACAATGATACATGTATAACCCAGTGGAACTGCTTGTCAGCTTCGAGAGGTGGGGAAGAAAGAACAGGGGGAGGAAGGGGATCATGAATCATGTAACCATGGAAAAATATTCTAAATTTAAAAAGGGTGGGGAAAGTATATTGGGTAGGCACTTTATAGATAAGGATCATACAGGATTAAACAATCGGTTGTGACCCATACCATATTAGACACCCTAATATGTAAAGGAAATGCAAAACCTAAGACTTTCCTGCCTTTTAAGGTTGGGGGACTTCAAGGGAGTAAACAAACAACTGGTAGGCACAAGTATAAGGGCTATTAATCTTTTTTTGTATCATAAACACCTCTGGCAACCTGGTGAAGGATGGACCCCTTCCAGAATAAATTTTCCTTGTTTTCTCTTAAGAGAGCAGGTGTTTAAATATAAAAAATAAAAAGCATCAGATATCAAGGAAACCATATAAACCAAAGTTATACCAAAAAAAGTTTATGCTTCCTCTAGATTAAGAATTGCTACATCAAAGAAATAAGATAGAAATTATGAACATATTGTGTACAGATTATCCCAGTTAAGGTAATATGAGTGAATGGATACAATCAATAAGTAAACATTAATTAAGCACTTACTATGTGCCAAGCACTAACTAATCCCTAGGGATATAAACAGGCAAAAGATATTTCCATGTCCTTAAGAAGCTTAAAATCTAATAGGGGAAACACACACACACACAGAACAAATAATTAAAAGAGAGAAAACACTAGAATTAAGTTGGGTTAGGGAATATTTTTCCTGTAGAAAATAAGATTTTGATTAAGACTTAAAGGAAGTTGAGATTCCAAAATTTGAGCTTTCTTTTGAATTTTTTCCAAGTTCAATAATATTTTTCCAGTTATATGCCAAAGCAATTTTTAAAAAATAACTCTTATCTTAGAATTGATACTGAGAATTACTGGTTCCAAGATAGAAGAGTGGCAAGGGCTATGCGACTGGGGTTATGTGACTTGCCCAGGGTCACAGAGATAAGAAGTGTCTGAGATCACATCTGAACCCAGGACCTCTCATCTCCAGGTCTGACTATCCACTGAGCCACCTAGTTGCCCCCAAAAACAATTTTAACATTCCAACTTCTCTCCTTCCCTCCCTCTTTTTCTTCCCTCCCTGAGATGGTATGCAATTTTACATAAGTTATATATGTACTATCATGAAAAACATGTTTCCATATTAATTGTGTTGTAGAAGAAGACTCATATAAAAAATGAAGAAAATAAAATGAAAAATTATATACTTCAATCTGCATTCTGATTTCATCAGTTCTTTCTCAAGAGAGGAATAGCATTTTCCCCAAATTTGAACATTAATAACAGTCGAATTCTCTATAGGCTTAGGCTGCTAACTCTTGGGATGTTTCTACCTCTGTAGCCACAGCCTTTTTACCACAGGGATCCCACCATTCCTACATTCCTACAGCTTCTTCCACCCCTATAGTCCTCTCATCCAATTGGTAAGATCTATGCTGGAACTTCCAGGAAGTGCCCAGGCCATCCAAGCTCTCTTCTCTCTTCACTAGCCTCCTTGCTTCCAGCCTCTCCTACCATTTTAGTAAGTGTTCAATAACTTCCCTCCAACACCCACTATTTCTGTCCACTAAAATTCTAGCCACTACTCCTTGTCCTTGAGCTATATTAGAAGGTAGGAAAGGAAACTGTCATCCAAACTGTCAAAGAGAAGGATGGGTCACATTACCTAATTCTAGTCTAGAAATAAAAGGAGCCTAGTTTGAACTCCTGCCTATCACTGAGCAGAAAGAATGATTCTCATGAGAGGAAACAATGGTAACTAATTACTGCCAATGCAAGGATCTTTGATGATAAATATTCAAGGTATAGCAAAACAAGCCCAACCAGGCATAATCTCCAAATAAAATGATGGCAGCTAAAAACAGTCACTTATTATGGCAAAGGGGACAGGAAAAAGCTGGAGAAGTTTAACCGTTTCACCAAAATTAATTACTGCCACAGGGAGAGGATAAGGAAAGATTTTTTTGCAAATTCATTTCAATTCAAAGCATTTATGTATTACTTACTATGTTCAAGGCACTCTAAATTTTGTTGGTCAATCATTTTTCAATTATGTCTAACTCTGTGACTCCATTTGAGGTTTTTTCAGCAGAGATATTAAGTGGTTTGCCATTTCCTTCTCCAATTCATTTTACAAATGAGGAATCTGAAGTAAGCAGGTAACTTGCCCGGGTTCACCCAGATAAATAAGAGTCTGAGGCCAAATTTGAACTCAGGTTTCTTAACTCTGGGCTTGGTACTTTATCCACTATACCACCTATTTCTTCTCTAATACACTCTAATAAAGACAATGGTCTAATTTCTGATCTTTCAAATTCTACTTCTCAAAAGAAAAGGAATATTGCATATATGAGCATTATCATCCCCATTATTTCTTCATTTTATTTTTTTAAATATGTAAGCAAATTGGGGCTCAGAAAGTTCAAATAATTTCCAAAGGGTCACATTGTTAGTAACAATAAGTCTTGAGGGCTCACTGGATAGAGAGCCAGGCCTGGAGACAGATCTTCCCTGGGTTCACATCTGGCCTCAGACACTAACTAGTTGTGTGACTCTGAGAAAGTCACTTAACTCCAACTGCCTAAACCTTACCACACTATTGCCTTGGAATTGTGAATATTAAAATTAATTTGCAAAAGCTAAGTACTATATTTTATAAAGTTTTATTAATAAAAAAAATAGAGTGAAAAGGTGCTAAACTAACTTCAGCAGCTCTTGTGAAGAGAGGAAGAATAAGGAGTTTCAGAACTTATAAACCAATACGTAAAGATGCAAATGTACACAAAGGGAAAAGCATTCTAGGTAATACAGAAAGGAATTTTGGATAATGTAGTTTTAGGGGTTCAAGATATTTCTAACCACACAGAATCAATACTTAGTATCAATTCTAAGAAAGAAGATAGAGCCTTTTTTTTTTTAACCCTTAACTTCTGTGTATTGGCTCCTCGGTGGAAGAGTGGCAAGGGTGGGCCAATGGGGGTCAAGTGACTTGCCCAGGGTCACATAGCTGGGAAGTGGCTGACGCCGGGTTTGAACCTAGGACCTCCTGTCTCTAGGCCCGACTCTCAATCCACTGAGCTACCCAGCTGCCCTAGAGCTTTTTTTTTAAAAAGCAATGAAACTCCCCCACTTTCTCTTCTTCCTCCTCCTCCCTCCAGCCCTTGGCTGCAAACTTCGGCTCCCCGCCGCTCTGGCCCTCGCGACAGACCAACGCCCTGGGCACGATGGCCTCTCGGGCTCCCGGCCTGGCTCCTGCGCCTCCGCTGCGGCCGGTCACCCACCTGCTCTTTGACATGGACGGCCTCCTTCTGGATACGGAGCGACTCTATTCAGTGATATTCCAGGAAATCTGTGACTGCTATGGAAAGAAATATACGTGGGATGTGAAAGCTATGGTTATGGGTAAAAAGGCGTTGGATGCAGCCCAGGTTATTGTAGAAGTCCTGGATCTTCCATTAACCAAAGAGGAACTGTTGACAGAAAGCAAAAAGAAACAAGAACAAATATTTCCAACAACTACATTTATGCCAGGTGTTGAGAAGCTGATTAATCATCTACATAGACACAGTATACCTATTGCTGTTGCTACTAGTTCAGCTGGATTGTCATTTGAATGGAAGACAGGAAGACACAAAGAATTTTTTAGTTTATTTAATCATCTTGTTCTGGGTGATGACCCTGATGTGAAGAGTGGCAAACCGGAGCCTGATTTGTTTCTAACTTGTGCAAAGAGATTTTCCCCTGCTCCTCCTGCTGAAAAGTGCCTTGTGTTTGAAGATGCTCCAAATGGAGTTGAGGCAGCACTTGCAGCTGGAATGCAGGTTGTTATGGTTCCAGATGAACAATTAAACCCAGAGCTTACAAGAAAGGCAACCTTGGTGCTGAAATCACTGGAGGACTTTAAGCCAGAGTTGTTTGGTTTGCCACCATATGATTGAAAGATAATTCTAATGATGATCTGTTTTGTAGCATTATTCCCCTACTTGTTATCTTGGATTTTTTTCCATTTTAATGAGGAACTGATAAGAAAGGCAACATATAATCAAAAAAAAGTTTGTTAGCCAATAATTTAGCCACTCCTTCCCATCATATCATGTACTGTAATTTCCAAGTAATTCAATGAATTCATCCTGCCCTGACCTCTTTGAGGTAGAATAAACAATGAAAATGGCCAAGATGAATCAAAAGGCAATCATAATTAACATCTAAATAATCAGGAGTTAACTGCACTAATCTAAAAAATACCCTGCTACCTGTGATTTACGTTTTCCTACCAAAGAGAGAGCATGTCTAGGCTTACTTAGAAAATATTCAGTAAAATCAATGAAGAGAATTTATTTTAGTAAATGCCAAATTGCTATTACAAAAAAAAATTAAACTTTTAAAAAATAAAAAAAAAAAAAAAAAAAAAAGCAATGAAACTATCCATGGCTTAACTGGTCAAAGGGGCTATGGCAGAAACTGTAGATAGAAGTTCCTGTTTCCCCAATACAAAGAAGAGTCAGGAGCCCTCAAGCTTGCCATACCCTTCAGACCAAGAGGGCAACCATAGCAAATACAAGAGAATTGTACTCATCTGAATCATTGCTGTATCCTTGCTGAATATCCTTTCTAAGTAAGTAAGGTTTTTGTTAAACACTGAATGGTCTAGGAGTATCTTCTGACATTCCAATCCAGAGACTTAAATGATTGCATTCATCTAACTCAGTCCTTGTCCAGTACGAAAGGACAAAATGAACATGAAAACAGGCTACATTGGAAAGACAAAGATGCTCTTTCTTATGATCTTTGACTTTTCTTTTGTGCTAAATCTGTGAGGGCAGCCAGAGAACAAACTTGAAGTGTCACTTCCACTATTCTAAATGCAAATAGTGATTTGGCCAGACCAAGAAGGCTACTGACTTTAAATAGAATAAGTATAAAGCCTTCTCATGAGTCACCCTAAAAGAGCAGCTAACTTTTCAGTATGTTAATACTTTTATCAATAAGATGATCCAAGTTAATAGCAGCTGACATCACTTGCCACAAGACTGCCAAGCCTTGCAACTGGTGACGTAAGACACTTATATGACCCTGAGCAAGTCACTTAACTTCTGTTTCAGTTATTTCAACTGTAAAATGTGAATAAAAATAGCACCTACCTCCCAGAGTTGTGAAGATCAAATGTGAATATTATTTGTAAAACTTTTAGCACAGTATCTGGGACATAACAGGGGCCTAATAAATAGTTATTTCCATTCTTCCTTCTAATTGTTTCTACCTTCACAATCCTTCTTGCATGCATTCCCTCTCCTCTCCACTCATATGGCTGCCACCTTTGGCATAAGTCCTTCACCACCTCACTCTGAAATTGTGGTCTCTTTTCCTTAGGCACCCTCCATTCCAATCCTTCCTCCATTCAGCTGCCAAAGTAATTTTCATAAAGCTCAGGTTTAAATAGGCTACTACCTCCACTCAATAAACCCAAGCAGCTCTGTGGTCCTTAAAGTATCACACATAAAATGCTCCATTTGGCATTTAAAGCCCTTTATAAACTAACCTTTTCCTACTTTTCCAGACTTTTTATGCTTAATTCTCCCCTATAAGTTCAATGAACCAACACTTGGCCTTCTTGCTGTTCCTAGAACATCTCTTTAATTCCATGAATTCTCATGGGTCAAACCTTATGTCTGAAATGTTCTCCTTCTTCACCTTCACCTCCTGGCTTCCTTCAAAAGACTCAGCTCAAATCCTGCTTTCTAAGTCTTTCCCCCATTGCCTTCCCTCTGAGATTACCTTCCATTTGCACTATATATATATGCTGCATTTATATGCTTATTTGCATGTTGTCTCTTTCCATTAGAATGTGAGATTCTTGGGTGAAGAGATTATGTTTTTTGCTTTTCTTTGTATCATCAATACTTGGCACACAGAAGCATTTAATAAATTATTGATGGTTATTGGTTGGTTAGTAAGTTATTAATTGACTGCTCAATAAAGCAGCAGCAAAGCCAAGACAAGAGAGAGATCTCCTCACTTGAAAGCCATCACTCTTTCCATGAAATAGGAGACTTCAAATGAAAGGTCAAGGAATTCAGACTTGGTGCTATAGGCAATTCTCTAAAAGAAAAACACAAAGAACTGTAAGTAATGAACCTGAAATAGTATTAAAACCATTCATGCATGTCTGATCTCTAACAATGATGCTCATGAATGTTTCCAAGTTTGAAAGTTCCCCCTAGTTTATGGACAATTAACTTTTGCCCTTGGAAAGCCACGGAGTAAGGTGGAAGAAGAGAATAAATCAGAGAGGGAAAAAGGGACTCAGTACTCACAAAGGAAAAATGCATGAATAGGTAGCACTTGGCAATGATCTGACCATTCCTTACTTTCTGTAGTCCCTTTATTAAATTGGACAAAGCTGTTGAAATCACCTAACCTTGCAAAACATGTGTTCTTCCAAACAATCATATCTGTTCAAAAAGAAATGATGGGTGTAACTGCTGAGTATCAGCTATTAATATATTAGATTATTAGAGCTATTGAAG
Source organism: Gracilinanus agilis (assembly GCF_016433145.1). Classification (NCBI taxonomy): domain Eukaryota; kingdom Metazoa; phylum Chordata; class Mammalia; order Didelphimorphia; family Didelphidae; genus Gracilinanus; species Gracilinanus agilis. The sequence continues at coordinate 35,619,642 of NC_058135.1, read as the reverse complement.
AGATATTTGGTGAAGAAGAGCCAGCAGAACTTCATCAAAAATGGGTTAGATCAGATTTTCTTTTCTCCAAAGTTACCATTCCCTTTTTTTACTTCATTTTTTAAATTCTTTTTAAAAATTGAACTTTGGGGAATAGTGAGGAGGTTTAGTGGATTGAGAGTAAGGTCTAGAGAGTAAGGTCCTGGGTTCAAATCTGACCTCAGACTCTTCCTAGCTGTGTGACCTGGACAAGTCATTTAAGCCCTATTGACTACCCCTTACCACTCTCTGCCTTTGAACCAATACCTATTATTGATTCTAATATGGAAGGTAAGGGTTTTTAAAATTAAATACAATAAAAACTGAGCTTTATTGCTATCTTTTGTTTTTATATCACCTAGATTTTCTTTTGTGTCCCTCCCTCCACCCAGAGAGCCATCTCATATAAGAAAGAATTATTTAAAAAAAAAAAAGAGGAAAGGAGAAAAAATTTTGGATAAGCAATCACTCAAAAAAATGACATCCAAAAAAATGGCACCCTGTTCATTGTCCCCCACCACTGGGCTCTCTTTCTATCTCTTCAAATCAGAGTGGCATTTCTTCTCAGAATTTTTTCTTTGGAACTAAGCTTATTCTTGATAACTTTGCACCATTAGCTTTCAATTGTTTAGTTGTGGTGCTTTCTTTTGACAGTCTTGAAGTCACTGTATGTAATCAATGAGCACCTAACTGACAAATCCAGTGGTCTTTCTCAGACTTTATCCTTCTCAACTTCTCTGCTAGTAGATTGGCACTATGGTCCTTCTGGATACTTCTTATTCAATGGGTTTCTATCACAATTGTCTCCCATGATTCTCTCTCTTCCTACATTTCCTTCTCCATCTTCTTTGCTGACACATTATCCATAATTTCCATTTCTACCTTCCCAACATCTCTTGCAACCAAGCCTTCTCTCTTTCCTCACATCATTCATTTTCTCGCACATAAATTATTGTAACAGCCTTCAATTGGCTTTCCTTCTTCTCTTCATTCCAACCCATTCTGCACAGCTGCCAAATTGACTCCTTAAAGATATGATCAAATCACTTCTCTTCTCAATTAACTTCGTGGATTTCTAAATAAAATCCTACCTTCTCTGCTAGCTTTTAAAGAACTTCAATACTTAGCTCCAACTTGTCTGAAATGTACTTCCTCTTCATCTCTGCTTCAAAGCTTCCCTCTTCCTTTTAGATTCAGCTCAAGTTCCATGAAGCCTTCCTTTTTTTAAATTAAGTTTATTAACTTAATTAATTTAAAATATTTTTCCATGGTTACATGATCCATTTTCTTTTCCTCCCCTTCTCCCAACCCCCTCCCATAGCCAATGAGTAATTACACTAGGTTTTACATATGTCATTGATCCAGACCTATTTCCATATTATTAATATTTGCACTAGGGTGATCGTTTAGTCTATATCCCCAATCATGTCCCCATCGAACCATGTGATCAAGCAGTTGTTTTTCTTCTTTCTACTCCCACAGTTCTTTCTCTGCATGTGGATAGCATTCTTTCTCATTAGTCCCTCAGAATTGTCCTGGATCACTGTATTGCTATTAGAAGAGAAATCCATTATATTTGATTGTGCCACAGTGTATCTGTCTTTGTGTATAAGGTCCTCCTGGTTCTGCTCCTTTCACTCTGCATCAGTTCCTGGAGGTCATTTCAGATCACATGGAATACTTCCAGTTCATTATTCCTTTTAGCACAATAATATTCCATCACCAACAGATACCACAATTTGTTTAGCCATTCCTCAATCAAAGGGCATCCCTCCATGAAGCCTTCCTTGATTCCTCCAAGTGTTAGTGACCTCCATCCCAAATAATCTTGAGGGTTTTTTAAATATTTTTCCATGGTTACATGATTTATTTTCTTTCCCTTCCCTCTTCCCCCCCAACTCCCAGAGGTAACAAGCAATTCTACTGGGATTGTGTTATCACTACATGTGTTATCACTTGATACCTAGTTCCATATTATTCATTTTTGTAACAGAATAATCTTTTAAAACCAAAACCCCAAATCATATGAACAAGTGATAAACCAAAATATTTTTCTTCTGTGTTTCTACTCCCACAGTTCTTTCTCTTGATGTGAATAACATTTTTTCTCAGTATTGTTCTAAATCAGTGATTCCCAAAGGGGGCGCTACCGCCCCCTGGTGGGTGCTGCTGTGATCCAGGGAAGCGGTGATGGCCACAGGTGCATTTATCTTTCCTATTAATTGCTATTAAAATTTTTTAAAAAATTAATTTCCAGAGGGCTAAGTAATATTTTTTTGGAAAGGGGGCAGTAGGCCAAAAAAATTTGGGAACCACTGTCCTAAATCTTTGCATTGCTATTAGTAGCAGAGTTGATTACATTTGATCATTCCACACTGTTTCAGTTTCTAGACAATATTCTCTTAGTTCTGTTCATTTCACTCTGCATCAGTTCATGGAAGTCTTTCCAATTCATATAGAGATCAAGCAGTTCATTATTTCTTATAGCACAATAGTATTCCATCACCATCAAATACCACAATTTGTTCAGCCATTCCCCAATCGAGGGATACCTCCTCATTTTCCAATTTTTTGCCAACACAAAGAGCATGGTTATGAATATTTTTGTACAACCCTTTTCTATTATTTCTTTGGGGTACAAACCCAGTAGTGGTATTGCTGATCAAAGGGCATGCATTATTTTAAAGCTCTTTGGCCATAATTCCAAATTGCCTTCCAGAGTGGCTGGATCAATTCACAACTCCACCAGCAATGCATTAGTGCCCCAATTTTATCACATTCCCTGCAAAATTTATTATTTTCCTTTACTGTCATATTAGCCAATCTGATAGGTGTGAATTGGTACCTCAGAGTTGTTTTGATTTGCATTTCTCTAAACAGAAGGGATTTAGAACACTTTTTCATGTGATTATTGATAGTTTTAATTTCATCATGTGAAAACTGCCTATTCATGTCCCTTGACCATTTGTCAGTTGGGGAATGGCTTGATTTTCTTTGTACATTTGACTTAGTTCCTTATAAATTTGAGAAATTAGATCTTTGTCAGAGATTTTTGTTATAAAATTTTTTCCCAGTTTATTGCTTCCCTTCTAATTTTGGTTACATTGGTTTTGTTTGTACAAAACATTTTTAATTTAATGTAATCAAAATTATTCATTTTTCATCTTGTAATATTCTCTATCTCTTGCTTGGTCTTAAGTTCCTTTCCTTCCCATAGATCTGACAGGTATACTAGTCTATGTTCATCCAATTTACTTATAATCTCCCTCTTTATATTTAAGTCATTTACTCATTTTGAATTTATCTTGGTATAGGGTGTGAGGTGTTGATGTAAACCCAATTTTCCCCATACTGTTTTCCAATTTTCCCAGTAGTTTTTGTCCCCAAAGCTAGGGTCTTTGGGTTTATCAAACACTAGCTTGCTGAGGTCATTTACTCCTAGTCTATTCCATCGATTCACCCATCTATCTCTTAGCCATATTGTTCTGATACATAGTACAATTTAAGATCTGGTACTGCTAGGCCACCATCCTTCACATTTTTTCATTAGTTCCTTCTATATTCTTGATCTTTTGTTCTTCCAGATAAACTTAGTTATCTAAATAATCTTGTTTTTACAACTTCATATATATTTGTTTTTATTAACTTTGTGTTTATGCTGCATATGCTTAAATTGAGACTGAAATTAAATTTTCCTCCATTAGAATATAAGTTCCTATGAGTGGAGCTGGTTCATTCTTTGTACTCCTGTCCCCAAAGCCTCATATATAGCAACACAAAATAAATGTTTGCCATTTCCCTGACTGACTTGTTTCCTTTTTAAACAGGGTAACCACAAGCTAGTAGAACAGGGGAATACTACTGATGTTTACTTTGATTTTAGCATAACCTTAACTAAAAATCTCAAACTATTCTTTGTGCAGGAGATAGAAAGATGAAGATCAGATGATGATTCAATTAGATCAGTCTGGAATGGACAAGACTCCCAACTTATTCAGATGTCATGTAAAGGCTCTATTTCAACTTGTAAGGAGATCTCCAGTGTAGACATATTGAGGGGACAACAAGGTGACTCAGTGGATAGACAGCCAGGTCTAGAGATGGGAGGTCCTGTGTTAAAACTGGCTTTGGTGACTTTCTAGCTGTGTGACCCTAGGCAAGTCATTTAAATACCCTTCTTTTGCCTTTGAACCAAATACACAGTATTGAATCTAAGAAAGAAAGAAAGAAAGAAAGAAAGAAAGAAAGAAAGAAAGAAAGAAAGAAAGAAAGAAAGAAAGAAAGAAAGAAAGAAAGAAAGAAAGAAAGAAAGAAAGAAAGAAAGAAAGAAAGAAAGAAAGAAAGAAAGAAAGAAAGAAAGAAAGAAAGAAAGAAAGAAAGAAAGAAAGAAAGAAAGAAAGAAAGAAAGAAAGAAAGAAAGAAAGAAAGAAAGAAAGAAAGAAAGAAAGAAAGAAAGAAAGAAAGAAAGAAAGAAAGAAAGAAAGAAAGAAAGAAAGAAAGAAAGAAAGAAAGAAAGAAAGAAAGAAAGAAAGAAAGAAAGAAAGAAAGAGAAAGAGAGAGAGAAAGAAAGAAAGAAAGAAAGAAAGAAAGAAAGAGAGAGAGAAAGAAAGAAAGAAAGAAAGAGAGA